>NW_019214159.1:0-32827 GCF_002532875.2 Varroa jacobsoni | reverse complement strand
ATACTACACTAGCTGAGATTTTGGACTAAAAACAGGGCGAACGCAAGCATGCTCTTCTCGTGCTTCACTGCTTGTTTAGCTCGTCGTGCGCGGCGCTGTCGGAAGTTACTAATCAGGATTTGATGTTAGTAATCCGAATTTATGGAACAATATGCACGTCAGGCCACAATAAACTTTCGATGCTTATTGTTCCCATCTGCTGTTTAATCTGTCTACAAACAGATGTACAACTCACAGCTGTGCTGGTAATCAGGTTGTGAAAATTTCGAAAAATGGTTGGCAAAGGATTTATTGGCGGTTTGCAGTCTAGACGGAATTACATGTAGCACACATGTGGTATGATTTAGCCTGTGCTCGAGGCCAGCAGTACAGTGGCAAATAGAAGAAGGAGTAATGGCTGTAACTGATTGAAAAATCCATATTGCTTTTCCTTTCTAAGAAATAATGCGAGTAAAAAATTATCATGCATAGATTATCGTTAGCCGCCTGCTAACTTCGAACGTATTTTGTTATCAAATTGAAAATTCAAAGTTACCTATATAAACTTATAAAACGACATATTTAGACCACTTTGAACTATCGTAGAAAAATATTGTGGCGCTTCATGATGTATGGCATTACTCGTATTTAAGCATTGGTTTCAAGGTTCATGGTGTGATAGTTTTAAACCTATTGTTTTACCGATTAAGTTTGCGTCGAAAGGTGCTGCGGTATTACTGTATGCGCTGGTTCGTACTTTTGATTGACGCCTCGCCAGGACTTCTAGCCGATACTACATTTAGCGTAACCGCTCAAGGCCCCACGTAACGCCTACTTCTTTCTCCAACGTCCATATCAATAGCTGTAAGTATGATGATTCGCTTCTTCTGATCTGTCTTCTGATGAAAAGACGTAAGTACGAAGTGTGCTAGCGTAATCAATTTATATGCAGCTCATAAAGAAACTCGAAGAGCGACCCAGTCAAGAAACGAATCGATCGTTTATAATACATTGTATTAATGTAACAGTACGGAAATCCTCATGTCCATGCCATATTATGTTGATTCGTACTCTATTATTGCTTCTTACTCAGATGAATACAGAATAGAAGTGCTTTTATTTTACCATCAAATGGACACAACTGCGTTGCCAACGAACTTCAAGCGAGAAGACTGTGACAATCTTATCGGCGTGATTGCTTCAGTATGTCAGATATACACAGTTACTTTGAAGACTACTATATACGTATAAGACGTAAACTCTGTTCCGTTTCTATGTCTGAAGCAAAAATATCAATTTCAAAACTTTCCAAACAAATTTATTGTAACCCGTAGCACCTCAATGGGGCTCCCGAAAACTCGACCGAATAGGGAAATTCGAGTCCGTGTCTCGCGGAGTGCCATACACAGTACGATTTCTGTCTTCTAACCAACGAACGAGTTTTAACGTTAGAAGTGATACACTGTCAATACCCATTCTCTGATCAAGCCAATGTGGCAGTGTGAGTGAACTAGCTCTCAAAAGAGTTCGATTATGTATAAGACGTAAAGTATTTTGTCGTTTCTCACTGAGTTATAGCGCGATCTCGTACTTGCATAGAACTTTTTATAATATGATCCTTCTCTAATTTCAATGATTTTCTTAATTTTATGTTACACGTATCACTCTCAGAGAGGTGCTGGCGTACTCGAATATGTACTTCTACCTAGAACAGCTAGAATTAGCTAATAATGCTAATTAAAAAAAATGGCAAAGTTAAAAAATGGAACTTTTTAAAATATGCCTTTCTGCACCTATTGCAGTTAAACGATAAGTGTACAGTCCATTTTTGTCCAAGGTATAAAGCGGCACTGCTCAATTATTATTTGATATGATATTAAGTTTTGAATGAATGATGTGTAAACACATCAAACGGTTTTCCGTTTTACGTACGAATGAGCGCCTGACCTCGTCGATGAAGCATTTTCGCGCATGATATCAGGAAGGGCGACATTTATTGACAAGAAAATTATCTAATTAATCAAATATTTGCTTCGTCTTTTCGTTAGATCAACCCGAAGGCTACTGATTTTGATCCTATTATCCCTGATCAAAATTAGCTCTGGCTATCTATAATTAAATGCGGATTACTAATTTGTTACAAAGTGAATTCATTGATGAGCCACTTTCATAAAATTGCTGAACATATACAATTTCAGCTCATAGATCAAAAGTGTTTCCGTGATAGCTTATCAGGTAACGTTGTTATCTGGGTTTAAACCTGGGAATAGACATACTTCGTTTCGCCGGCGATACTAATTCGGAACAGAGAGAAAGATAGAGACACCACTGATAATGTTTATGTACATCACAAGTTTAATGTTGAGATTCCGAATTTTAAAAATATAAAGCTGCTTCAGCGTATCTTTATGTCTGCAAAAGCAAGAAATAACTTCAAAGAAGTTGCGCTTGCCTAACCCGTAGGTCCTGAGAAATTTCTACAAATATTCTGCTTTCTATAAATCTACTACTTGAAATAAGGCTTGTTTCTGTCCGAAGAGGAAGACACAGCAATAGCCTCTCACTGTCGTTTTGTCAAGATTAGCGTATGTTTAGGTGTACCTAGTATTTATTCAGTGTTTCGTAGGGACAATTTCCATATACGACGTCCCAGTTAATGGCTCGAGTGTTTACTCTATAAATCCTGCATTCAGGCACGTCCGTCCTATGCTAGAGTTAGCAACCAGACAAATAAAATTATATTGATTAACTGTCTTTTTTCTTTATATAGATGGCCATAATTCTGACTATAAAAATGCAATGAAGCGGCACATACATAGGTATCTTCTCAAAACGCAGTTTTAAGTATAGCCGGCTATCAACCGTCACGATACCTTTAGGCATGAATAACGTACAGTGTCAATGTTTTTGTTAACCTTCTACGGACATATAATGGCTTAATAATGCCGTAAGTTTTATCGAACAAATAATGCGCTAGGGAATGGGTAGGAAAAATGTCGTTCATCTCCCTCCTTCTCATTATGCCCTTGCCACCTGTTTTTTCTTAGCCATCGTATTTTCTAGGTTACGTTTTTTGATGATATGATTTAGTTAAAATACATGGAAGTTACGATTTACATATTCATATTCAATAATTAACTGACAAGTTCAAACAGGCCTAGAAAAAAATTCATTGAAATTGTCACTACGTGTTGCGCTCCTGCGGTTGTTACTGCCACGTAGAAGATCTTCTACTATTGTGAAGTTTTACGATTCATATCCAAAGTAAAAACAGTAACAGGCATTAAGACCACTTGAAATGACGAACTTGTAGACCAGGATAATGTCGTTTGTTGCTTTTGATGTTTTCCAAATGCGAGACTGGTACAAAAACAAGCTACGACAACGAGAGGGGAGCGTTTCATCGGTGACGGATGGTAATGCAGCTCTTGCTCGTGGCTTTTGGATCACCTTCTCTAGAAGAACGAATGGTTACGAATATACAAAACAAACGCGTCAGAAGCCGTGGACGGCCCTCATATTATATAGCGCCAAAGCCCCAAAGGAAATTTAGGGTAATTTCTGCCGATGGCAAACACGAGAACGACGGTACATGTAAAAATCTAAAACAAATATGTTTTCGGCCTATCTTTAACCTATTACAGTATGTCAGCAGTGTAAAAATAGAAAACTGTAGATTTAAGTATATAGAAATGCTTTAGATAATAGCTTTTTGATAAACATGCACAATTATAAATATTAATAGAGAAACTGTCTTTCTGTCGTAACCATTCTTACTTTTTTTTATCATTGTTATTATAGTGAATATGATGATCGATTAGAAAGTCGATATTTATTAGAAAATTACGATATTAGGATATTTTGGACCATCCTGCTACTTTAAGGTAATGTTTGTTGTATTTTATAAGAGAGTTATTCAAGTTATTACATTATAATGCAAACATTACAATATAGCAGTATAAATGATTGTAATTGAAAAATAACGACACGATATATTGTAACATGTATAGGTCTTTGTTATGGGCGTGTCAAGAGGGACGCCTCCGCATTACTGAGAGCAGAAGTTCGCCCCGGAATCTCAGTAACCTGACGTTTTGCAAGACCACATAGTGGAATTCGTTAATTCGGTTTTTACTCATGACATGCCAATAGGAGGCACTGAGGGGTCAGACGTAGGCCAGGAAAAGCTAGCGCCATTTTACGCGAGGTTTCCCATGGAATCGTTGTAGCAGCCAGAAATGCCTATCTCCTCTTTTACTTAATGCGGCTCGTAAAAGCTCAGTAGGTGTCAGCTGTTTCTTCAAGTAAATGAAGGAATTAATGTACAGGGTTACCCTATTGCCGACGAGGATCGAGGCGCCGGTAGCGAGTGATAGGCAAGCGGAAATTTCCTCGTTGTATAAAAAAATAATACCACCTAGTTGTAGTTTCCAGATTGTCTACTATCTTTTCAAAGGTGATCAGGGTTTGTTGAAGACGATATCAGTGTATGATAAATAATGTAACGCCGTCAGCGCATAGGAGCAGGTTCATTTGCAAGTGGCGCTTCTCTAATCAATTCGACAGATTTTGTTTGATAATCTCAAAAACGAAAACTAGGCTTACGTTGCCACCTTAAGCTACTCTTGAAGTTTGCTTATTCGTTTAAGTGTCTTGGTTCGCTTCTATTAGCCGGTGGCGGCCAGCACTTTCTGGATTTCTAAATCTTAACGGAGCAGGTTTCGCCATTTGAATAGGACGCACGGTCCGGTGTCCGTAACCGTACCTGGGAAATATTGAACGATGGTGTTTGTTCAAAGCGGACAGGCTAGGTTAACAATCGAAGTGCTTTTGACTGATGGCAACGCGGAGAAAGGCCGCAACAAGAACTATGAGAAATTCATTCGCCCATGCAGATATTCATGTCATAGCGCTAGGTGAGTCTCTGTGGGTCCGACACGTCCCTATCTAAAGATTTCATTTAAAGTGGCTGTTGCTGCAACTATGCCCCAGGCTTTTCGTGTGACAAACGCGCTGCCCAGGGTGTTAAGATCGCTTGTCCTACTCGATTCTATGTACGTCTTTCGCACCTTTGACTGCTCTTACAGCTTCGTTCTTATTATTGCTTTTACAGTGGCCGTCCGTATTGCACCTTAAACTTCGTGTTTATAGCCACTTTCTGACCGGTCATATTATCATATTTTGTCAAGTTTTTGATCAGTAGCGCCAGCTGCATTCAACTATGTAGCGAAATTGTGAAGCCGTTCGATTTGTGCTGGAATAACTAATTGGATTCTCTATAAACACGAGCCCTATATAAAATCTATATTAATGTAACTAGCAGAAAATTACACAAACGTTAAAATTAAAAGCAGTGTCAATCTTATGTCGGCTCCGGACTAATGAGAACAATGTTGCAATGAAACTTCATCGTCAAGTTTATGACTATTACAAAAACGATATTCAATAAACTATTGCGTTTCCATAATGAAATTGTGTGTGAATTCCTCTTGTTTGTAACCTCGAATACAAATTATCACCATGGGACACTGTTATCAACGTCTTTTCTCTCTCTTGTTATTAACATAGACCATGAAAACAGTGTCACTGTATGCTCGTACAGTTGCTGAAATTACTTAATATAGAAAAACGTAAAAACGTACGAAATGGTATTAAGAGTCTAAGAAAGAAACGAAGCTCATCTAGTTTGCTACAAAGTACATTTAGAATGTTTGTTCATCAGGAAACATTTGAACGAAGTTGACTCTTTACGTCTATCTATTTTTATCATGTTTAAACAAGCAAAACCATTCGCACGGGTACATTAGCTCATGAACATTTATAGTATCCGTGATTCGTGATACTGAAACGTATGTTGAGTTATAGGCAACCTATCAGAAGAACACAATTTTTATGATTTTTTCAAAGGAAAATTCAAAGAGGGAAAATGTAAAATCGAATATTATCCACCTTCGACGAAGTCTCTCCATGGAATCACTTCAGCTAGTCCGTTCACTTCAAAGCTGATATTAGACAAATGCAAATTTCTGAGTACGGTCAATAAGATTCGGGTTATTGTAGAAATTTATTTTACCGAGGCTACAGCGGATCCCTCTTTTTTTGTGTTAAGTTGGCTTCACTGTAGCCTTAACTGAATGTGTACCGTCGTATTGTATCACCGCTGTGGGTGATTCGACACCTCCCGATACTAAGCTACCGAAATGAACGAAGCAGCACCCAGCCGATCTTATACAGTGAAAAGAAGCTTCAAATTATCCAATTGCTTAATCTTTGCCTTTTTTTACTGATGGTTCATAATTATGGCCTGGCGTCAATTTCCACGTGGACCACAGCGAAACAGTACAGAGAGTCGCGTATAGTACAGGCTAGATAATGAGACATCAGGCTGTTTAAAATGAAAAAAATTTGCCTTATAGTTTATTCGCTTGTTAACTTAACAAGCAATTTTTTTCCGAATCTTTGCCTGCCCTTCGGAGCCCATTAGTAAATTCTACGAACCGGCAGACGTCAAAAAGACACAGAGTATGTAAACGCACGCAGATATTCGTATAAGTACAAACGTCACGTTGTATGAGGCTGTTCGCTGCTAACCCGTCATTTATCTATTTCTTGACAGAAGGTTGAGCAATAGCAACATTCGAATACGATTCTTGTGTACTACATCGATAATATGTGTGACCCTATTCTTGAACAGAAGTAACTTAACTTATCAGTTAAAGCACGAACAGGTCCGCTTGTCTAAAGCGTGTCTTCTTCGGACTGTTTCGTAAGATCTAGTGGATCTAGAAATAAAAAATGTTAGAACTTTAATACGGCACCTGTAGTCATTCCGTTCCAGCACTTCCATCTACGAGATAGACCAGCAGAGTCTCTATGCCATTTCCACCCTTGAGCTCTAATTTAACTATTGTTTTATTAAATAAACATGTGAGACACATTCGATACCTCGCCTGGACTACTATAGATACAAAATCACCATATTCGGGATTTAAGGGCAGAATCACATATTTTCGCGATAATATCATAGTCTACTAGTTGGCATTCCAATTATAATCGAGAGTTAGAGAATACCGTATTTTGAATGCTAACTATTTGATCTAAGAAATGCGTTTGTTTACATCCTTAAGCTATTTCTCAAAACCAAGCCCATGTGAGTATAATGTGCTTGCTTTTTTATATCGAAAAAATAATGAAGATCTTTGTTATACTTCCCTTCAGGAGCTTGTCATTGATTACTTTATTATAGAGTCATCACTCGTTCTAGAGCGGACGTGAGCTACAAGCCATACGAACACGTAGTTAGATACGAATATGTGATTCAATGTGTAAGTGGAAATAAAGTCCCAGATAACTGAATTCTAACTTTCGAAGTTATTCCTTCTTACTAATATAAGCATGTAGTAGTGTAATAATATTAAATAATCAATCGGTATATGTATAGGGCTATAAGGTAAAGCTCCTACTGTCAGCCGTGCAACTTAGTTGAAGTTAAAAAAGTACGAGCAGAACCTTTTCTGCAGAGGGCTATTTTCCAGCACGAAACGAAATATACCTATACGCTGTTTTATATCTAGAACGCCTCACAAAGCCTTAAGCTTAGCAAATGCACGTTACCACTATTCTATCATGGACAAAAGTTGGCGCAAATAACAGTGTGTAGATGATTCCAACGTTATCTCGAGCGAACAACCGTATTCATTTTCGCTAAGCTTTACTTCCGTTCGGAAGCAACGCAACGACGACGTTTTGGATACCTAACTGTCCGTAACAGTATTATATAAAGCCAATCTTTTAACCTTACTTCTGCTATGCTTTCAATGTCCTTTCCTTAGCAAAACAATAGTAGCGAAGTTTATTGACCCACCTTCCAAAAATCAGTTTCTTTTTTTTGGCGCTCTTATTTACGTAGGCCTAGAATTCTAAGTAGTCTTTTTTCCGGTTAACTGGCATAGTTCAAGTCCAAACATTTCTGAAATGGGTTAGTCAACTCTAATTGTCCTATTTTGACAAAATGAAACTAACGTAACTGGAATGTTTTTTATCGGGCCATCCATATGAGCATATCCTTTTGTAGTTAATTTAAGTCCGTTAATAACGTTTCTACGATAACATACTTGTAACTGTAAAAGAACTATATATTTTCAACATGATATATATATACATATATGCGTACGTATCGGGGCAGAGATTCATTGAAAACATTGTTTATTATATTAAACGCCAATAATATTTGTAAACATGCTTGAGCCATGCGCTAATATTTTTCGGGCCGCTCTAGCAAGCCTTTTACGTCTAGTTATGGTTCAACAAAGCTCATTTTATCGTTATGATGGCCCCAGTGACAGGAGTATTGCATTCGCATATCAGCCATTAAAGAAGCAACCGAATAAACCCTGGAGGATGAAAGCCACAAGCACTTTCAAAATGACGGGTCTGTCACTTTGGAACGATTTCTGTATTAAATCTATAGCTTTTTCCTAAGTATGTTACATTTGTGTCAATTTCAGCATTATAGGCTTTTTAGTCATGGTTCCGCTTTAGCGTTGTCCACATATATCTATGAACAGGTACTTCTTGTTTATCGTTACTTATAGATAAAGATTTGACGTATGGTTATGAAGAAGAAATGTTGCGGTGCGCGTTTACCATTATGATGATATGATAAAATTGGGCCTAATTTCAAGTCCGAACTGATTCTGTTAGCCTTAGGTGTACGTTCGTACTGAAACAAAGCGTTTAAACTTTCTAAGCTTCTCCAATAAGTTGTCCTAGTCACGCTGAGTCATATTCAATCGCCAACAATAGTTGCGACGATTAGCAACGCATCGTCAAGAGTTCCTCGTATTTTTTATGTCCCGGTAGAAAAAAAGTTGCTGGGTCCCTCAAGCATCCAAAAATACAGCTATAACTAAAAGTTCCGTTGTTGTTCGCAGCGCAACATTGGAATAAGTTCAGTAATCTCAACTGAGGGTCAAAGATCCTGAACTTACTACAGACTTCACCTTTAGACCGGCATATGAGAATAACGATAATAATAGACTAAAATAGACAATCTGTAAATAATGACTTTTTCGAAACACTTATTCAGGCTTCCTTTAAGGAGAGTAAGCGATATTCCTCTAGAAAAATCATTTATGATACAGGGCATCTGAAACTTATTAAACGTCCAGGGTAACAGCTTATAAAGAACACAAAGTTGACTGTGCGATACAATTGATTACCCTAATTTCTCTCGGTTTAATGACAAGATCTGAATAGACGGTCTTGTTTAAGCAAAGCTCTAATAATTTTTATTTTGATTTGAAAATATTTATAGAAACGGGATACAGGATACAACCTTTTAGCCGGTGCATTGTTACAGCCATTACAACAAGATCTAATTATGACCGCATGCTAATGGCTTGAACGTTTAGAATGAGAAAAATCCTACATATCTATATCGGAGAAAACAAAACTCGTTGTATTCTTGTTGTTACAGATCCTATCGAATTCGTTTTTCCAGCCAACACATCTTCCTTAGCCTTGATTGATCCATATTCCAGTTTCATCGGTGATGAGTATCATCAACTTCCGTGAAAACTAATTAATTATTATCACTTCTATGAATAACTAAATGCGGGTTAGATCTGGAACTTTAATCAGTTGTACCACTAGATCGATACAGCGAACGAAACAGGAACTTCGACAGTGGGGTATCGTGCGAAGGGGACTCATCTTGTTATTACCCAGCTGTCCTATATTCAAAGTGGACAATCGGCATCCATAAGAGTTATCGGTGTTGAGGAGTTTCAGCAAAAGAAAAAGAGACTAAATTCGCCTATATCGTTAAGCGACGCGTTTCGATCGAAATCAACTAATAGAAATAAAAGAAGCTCAAGACGTATTTTGAAATCAATATCTGCAAGCAGTCGTATTGTATTCAAATTTGTATTATTAAGGAAAGATATTGCATAAACAAATGTATTAACAACTACCTCGACAAATCTGCCGGTACAAGATCATATCCGCTTAGACGTATTTTTTTTTTCATAATTAGGTTCAGGAATTTCTACCTAGCAGAGAATCAGAGGTCCTAGCACCTGACCTCGCCCCCACGCTCTCTCTGGCTGGGAACCCACTAAAAATTCTTTATTGCCTCAACTCATGCAGAATCCGTGACTGTGAATTTGAGGCTCGCTGACTTTATACTAACGTCGTACTATGTATATACTCTAAATTGATAGCAAGAGTCCTTTGGTTTTTGTATGTCTGCTTCAGAACAGACCTCAGCTGATTTGCTCAGAGACGTTAATCTTGACATATAGTAGCGACCTTCTTTACAAAAGCAGGCATCGACTACGAGTTTTTTTACTTACATGATAGTGATTTAAACGGTTGATACCTAAATAAAAACAAGTACGTAAGCGACTGGCTTATCGCATCGAATATCCGAACACGAAGGAAAAGGGCTGATTGTAATGCGCACCGATTCACAGCTGTCACGGGTTATTGTCTCACTCGTTACGGATAAGCAAGAGCTGCGTCGACCCCACAAATTCGCGCGGCAACCACGTTTTCAACACGTTGGCCAGTTGATATCGACAAACAGATGCCGTACAGACACGCTACCGTCTCTCTACTTTATCAGACGTTCTTTTTCCACAATTATGCTTACATCAGAATATGTGCAGGTTCTATTGAAGCGGCTCATAGTCTGACATCAAAAGGGCGAGTTTCAAGAAACCGGTTCAAATGATTTAATTGGAATTTTGTGAAGTATCAGGACGTAAATAAGGGCGGCACCTAACTAAATAATATTGGTTAATAAATTACTGTTACATAGTAATCGTCAAGCATAAGAACTAAACGGTTGCTTCAGACTGGGGGATCTATTCCGGGATCTGGGCTATCTTTGTAAGGAAATTACCACGATATATTTATAATATTTATGAATTTGTTTTATTACAAGCCCAGTCGTCAGTTGACTGCGAAGCTGTACGCGATTTTCCCGGATGAAAGCATAAAAACACCAATAATAGGTCTATATATTTTGAGATGTTCATCAAATGTCAATCAATAGAAAATTTGTTTTGTAGAAATAAGCTTGTGTTTAGCACTTCTAGAGCTGTTCTGGATGGGTTCATAGTGCTAGCAAAGACGAATATTGAAACACTATTTATAAAGTGCCACGGTATAGTACTCTACAACGTTTGCAAAGAACAAGTAAATATAATATTGTTATCTGAAATGCAGGCACCGCTTAAAGCTTGCTCCCGTTTAGATGCAACGTATAGCTTTTCAAGTTTTCGCAAATTCCCTCTCTAACTAGTCAGATCAGCATATTTCAAATAAAGTAATGTATAATATAGAAAATAAACCGGTACTCATTCGTTAAAGATACGTAACGAATTTATTGATGTGCTCAGTTCAGACATTTTATAGAATATACACCTAATAGATGAACGGTACCGACTGGATGGTGTAATGCCTGAAGCGATCAGATTGATCGAGTGACGCTAGTAAAAATGCGACGGCCAAGTTGAATTTTAGGGCGCATATATGTACCTGATGCATGAACACTAGAATCTATTTCGTTTTATGCTTCTTTTTGTGTTCGGAATAGGCTGTTATTTTTATATCTTTAAGTAAAATTTGATTTATGATAATTTTTGAACTTTTAAACATTTGACCACAATCATAATGTAGCATTTTAAATTCGTTTAGTCAAACCAGGTTTTCTGTATTCAATAGCAAATTTTAGTTCATAATTATCACTCTTCTTCCCATTATCCAATATGTTTACGACTTTGTCTCTTTTTATGCCCAACGTAGGTATCTTTCTAGGTTTTCTTGTGGATTTAACCAAGTTACCTACAAAGTATCTACAAAGGTTTGCTTCAAGAATAAAAAAGATTTATAGGTGTTTAATAGGTTCATAATATAAGCATATAATGTAAGCAGCAACGATCGTGTAAGAAGATATCTCGGAATAAGAAATAAACTAACCCTGTTTCCTTTTTTGAAGAAATTATTCGTGACAAATAGTGGCAGGGCTTTAAACTGTTCTCGATTAAAATTTTTTTAATTACATATATTTTTTTATATTAAAAACGTCAAACTAACAACGATCAATGCCAGTTCTAAGACGTGAAGCTTGTTTACGCCGAAAAATCAATAGCGATGGCGGTCAATAATCGTACGTGTAATCTTAACTTAGATAATAAGCTAAAAATAAATATTATAAAAAAATCTAATAACACTATTTTCAAAGTGGCTCATCCAAAGGGAAGTTTCTACATCAGGATGTATGAGAAAGCCTATAGCGAGTCTGAGTCATTCCATCGGTTTGAGTACTCCAATAAATTGTTCCTAAGCACCAACATTGCGATCATTATGTGCAACCGTTTTCAACGGCCTAATAATACAATGGTATATTTTAGACGTTTGGATTACAAACATCGCGAAACAAATCACTGCGCCATCTACCATATTGCGCATTATCTCGCCCCTGTAGAGTTAATTCTACAGTCTTCTAACACTCGCTTGAAGATTTGATCAAGCAAGTGCAGTAAAGAAATAGTTCTATCAAAAGCATAGAATCACATAGTAACTTGTCAATATAACCAACGGTTCTTCTAAACTGGCACCATTAATTTAGCTTTGATCACTAAGATAGTGGATTATTTTAGTACGTTGTTGATTATGAGTTTGAGGAAATATTGCTGTCTACATGAAGAGGTTTGTTTCAAACGGATATATCCATTCATCTATCAATACATGTAAAGCAAATATGTCGAAGTGAAAAGGCATCTTAATTACTATCGAGTTATTTTGTGCTTCGAACAACGAAAATGATGGAACGCGCTGTGGCGCTCGTTTCTGGCGCGCTAATTTCGAAATTGATCCCGTCTCCCATTTACTTTATTTAACTGCGCAGAACCTGTAAGCGTTCCCACAGGACCTAAACACTACCTACAGAGCGTGCGCTACTGTAGGACTTGTTAATGTAGGATCAAAATAAACAGAACGAAACTGTTTCAGTTTCCTATAGAAAATAAGAAAACTGTGTCGGCACGTTAGTTTCAACTGGGACGTAGCAATGCTTTCTTAACCAGAATATATTGAAGAAGAGCCATGAGGCTAAGTACGTTTCTGCGATTTCTCATTAAAATAACGTGTGTTCATATAAGATAAGCACAGCTAGCGTCAATAAAAAGTGTATTATACAATTAAAGATACATCTAGCTAGTGTTAATCGTATCAGTTCCAATGTGTAAGGATCCTCATTTTTACACTAGATCTAGCGATCTTTTAGGTATGAACACTCGGTTTTGCTCCTATGTCATAGAGTTAAATAGCACAGAGAAAAATTTGTAGTTTTTCTATCAGGAGCCAGGGTAGCTTAAATAACGTCATGGGTTCGGAAGCCCTTCGTTACACGCCGCCGCATCTATATATATATATATATATATATATATATATATATATATATATATAGATTTCTAAGCATAAACATAATTGGAGCTGAAGACTGGGCTGGTCAATGAACTTGTGTATATACATTCGCGTGATATTAATAATAAGTCCGGACCATGCGTAAATACAGGAGCAGACGGGTACGCAGTGTACAGTTTGTCCTTTAACAATAAACCTTCTTACATCATGTCGATTCGATTGGCTCGCTCCATTCTGTGCAATCAGAAATTGTAATATTGATAATATGAGCCATTTACATACCAGAAGATCATTCACATTCTAGGTGTCATTAATGCGACAGTGTTAACTTCTAAGCTTACGAGCATCTTTCATCAATGCAGAATCTTATTTGATCAGATGAGTGTTACTCTTAATGCTTGCAAAACTGTATTCTTAGGACCTCAGCCGGAACAGGTGAGCTTTTCAACAAGCCACCAGTTAATTAGTTTAAGTAGAATAGAAATAGAATAGAAAAAATAGCAAAAAAAGAAAAAAAAACAAAGTGCAGCGGGAGGATCCACGGATCCGGAACGATCACGAATCAGTATTGCACCTATGCAAGATATGAATTACCATTAGTTTTCTTCAGTTAAAATGTTGGATTAATAAATAAGTGAATCACAGTCGTGTTCATAAGTAAAAACGGCGACTACCGGCTCCTGTTCAGTTCTGCTCGCATCTCTCATGCTTGGCTTTAGAGCAGGACTAGAACACGGTGCGGGTCTTCAGAGTGAAGCACAACGTTTTTTGCGTAGCTCTGACGATGCCATATAAACTCATCATGAAAGTATCGACTGTATATTAAATTCATTGTGGAATAAAACGCTGTAAAAAAGACCACACCTTGTGGCTAAGCCGACAACAGAACACGAAGCCATGGAAAAAGTATCGGTTCCTTTGAACCTTGATTGGCCAAGGCAAGCGTGCTGAAACGCGAGAGGGCAAGCAACGAGCATACTTCAGGAAAACCCTTTAGAAACATTATTATAAAAGCACGAGATACTGCGGACCAGGTGACATGACAACCCTATACTGACTTGCTTGCGGAAGTGCAGCTAAAATAGTTGTCAGATCCGTGCATGAGAGGCGCGAATACGGGAATCTTAGAAAAGATGCTTAATGGCTGTGCTTCTTTCTAAGGACTCCTCGTTGGCGGAAGGGGGCGCATTACTCACAAAAATCTTAGAAAATGCTAGCATGAGACCTAATATAGCAGCGAATGAAGCTATCCGGAACAACTTGTCTAGTGATGCGAAAAGCAAGCGTATAAGAAGATTCAGTGAAATCAGAGAAACCGATGCTACAACAGCTTTAACTACGTGCAGGCAAGAGAGAAATGCGTAGCCGAAATAATAATAAAAGAGCCATTATCCTTAAGATATGCGAAGGGCAACCGGATTTTGAGGCCAGAAGGCTTGCATTGGGAACTTGACCTTGTCAATCTCACGGGCTATAGACGTCCAGCTAACATTTAGTGAGAAATAGGAGGAGACAATTGCAAACTACATAAAGGTAATCGAAAAGCAAAAGGGCACGAGGTCGAGGAATCAATTGAAGAGAAAGCTGACTATCGTTCGCGGCCATAAAATTTCTGGATATTGCAATAGTTAGACTTGTTTTGAATTATGTTCTCACTCGACATAGCAACTAGTGGGACACAGGACCAGAGAATGTCGACCCGAATCACTTAAACAGCTAACACGCTATAGTTGTGGCACCCCATTCTTAAAGAGTGCACAGGGGCCCTCTTGCTACAAGTGCCGCAGCACTATGCAGCAAAGTCAACGGCATGTCCGAAATATGGAGTTTGCATTGAAGAGACTTGCAAAGGTAAGAAAGAACCGAAGACCATTGCACCTCAAATATAAATTCATAGAGGTAGGATAAAAGGACTGACGAGAACGAGGACACTGAACAGGTAGCGTCAAATAAACAAAACGAAAGTTTTAACTTGGCTTTTTGTGGATTAAATTTGGAACATGCCCCTAAAAAGTGTCTAGCCAGACTTCCCTCAATGTTTCGAGTGTATACGTTTGCTGTCGCCATTAGTCATTCCATCAGTCGGCTGGCTCCCAGTCTAAAACGAAGGCTCTCTATACCCGGGTTCGAACCCACACCACATTGTGTCCCTAAAGTTAGGACGAAAATACGTTACCCACTAATCTATCACATGAACCACACGCATTACCGAGCAGAGGCACACCTTACCTAAGGAAATTTCCTCAAGAAGAGGGAGCGAGTTTCTTACATGGACAACAAGGTTGGGCTAAGAACCAACCAACAAACTCTAGAATCGACAACCGATCGCAAAAAAATTACGGCGCGGATCAGAGATAGGCTCTGCAGGAATAGAACTTGCAGGAGGAATAAAGAATTAGCTATCTTTTCCAACTTATCCTAACTTCGATAGGACGTAGTACGCCTCTGTAAGACACAAAAGAACGCATTGAAGATTTTTGCGGACGAGAATGAAGAGTCAGAGAAAGAACAAAGTTAGGCTGAGCGCTATGTTCGTATAACATCCCGCCTCTCACAGGAATAGTACTGAAGCAATTACTTCGGAGATTTCTGATTACACTCATCACGATTTTTACAAAAGTTGTCGAAAAAAAATTACCTTTTCTAGTAATTGGAAGAAAGGGAAAGTGGTATTAATTCTAAAAGAGAATGACACTCTCTAAGCGACATGAAAAGCAGAGATGAGACAAGATTGAAGATATGTTCCTGACGATCAATGTAGACGTCAATAAAAGCTTTAACAAGTTTTCATGAAAAGTCTTTCGCAGCAAACAAAGAGAGGCTATTGTCGTATGGTACGTAATACGACTAGTGACAAGCTACCCTAAGAATAAAGAGTAACGCAGCAAAAGTAGTCTTTCGGATGACATCTTGTTTCCTTCAGAGGCTTATTGTAATACTGCAATCTAAAGCCCTGCCAATACGCACCGAATTTATAGCATATAGACACGATCTAGAAGTTATTACCCTACAGTGCACAACCGGGTTTCTGCAAATGAGGACACAACGCCCCGGATGAGGCGTCGAAAATTGAAAAGGATAGCCTGCCAAAGTGATTTGCTGAAGGAATACCCGTAAGGAACCCTACACATTAAGATGCCAACAAGCAAAGTGACAAAGCTCGCTGCTAAGCTTAGTAGTCTGATACCCAACGTCGACAATTCCAAGAAGTGAACGCGCAGGCTGTTTGCGTCGCTCATGGAATTCATAATATTATTTGTTTTTGTGACCACACATCAGGTTACACATTATTCTGTGTTAGTACTCTAACACAGAAGTTTAAACACTAGTTTCCGTCTCCTCAAAGTTAGTTAGACAGACAGACAGACACGTTACTACTGCCAGTATGGGCATTCATGCCGGCCTCAATAAACCATACGCATGAGTTATTCCGGAACATCCGACGAAGTCCTGCGCTAAAAGTGATACAGGTATACAGAATGCTTAGTCCACTATGGCCACTAGTGTTGGCAGGCGCCATTACGTAGGACCTTAAAACAAGAAGGCTGAAGCAAGATCGATCTGAACCAAACGCAAAAGCCAACGAAACGTCAGAAGCGACTACGGCACTCTGGGAGGACTTTCCCTGATTCCAGGCAATACTTTAGCCGCCTCGAATAAAGGGTCGATATATAGATCGGGGGGGGGGAGGGGTCCTTACCCAATTTCTTACTGGACATAGACATTTTCAGACGGGCCGGTTGAGGTATAGGTAGTGCCCTCTTGACGCACTGCATGCGCTGCGAACCCGAAGAAGAAGACGATGTCATCTATTTGCTGGCACAGCCTTCAAATCAACAAACAGCAAATGCGCCCACCGAAAATCGAGAATCGCGCCAAACGAAAAACTAACTTTTGTATAGTAAATCATTAACTTAAATGACCAATAAAAGGTCGGAAAGTAACTAGCGGGGGACATTGTCATGGAAAAAGCTAATCATGAAAAAGAGTGATTCACCAGACTGGCGTGGAACCTATTTTATAGAGAATACGCAAGACGCTGCTATGAATGAGCGGCCATGATCACGTGTTGCAAAATGGACCTGAGCAAGAAATCCCGATAATTGTATTCATTGCCTTTCCTATTACTCGGGTCTTTGCGGATGCTAGGATTCAGATATGAATCCAGTTCACCTCGGTGTTTCTCAAATGAATAAGCTGCATCGTCGCAGGAACAAAGTGGATAAAAGTGGGTTGAGGGGCCGGTATGTCAAAAACCTTGGTCCAAACATTACTCGAAAGCATTTGTTCTGTTAACTGTTAAAAAAGACCATTTGAGTCTGTTGTCCTAGAGGGAGTTGATTAAGCGATTTATTTGAAGCAGTTTTAATTAATGGAGACATCTACTGCACCATGGAGAGCCTGCACAATAAACACATATACCATGCCACATGCTCAAGTTGCCGATTTCTCAAATCAGCTTACTTTGCTTTTTTACAAAGCCACTACTAGGTTGTATTAATACAACTGTCATAAGAAGAAATAAATAGAAAAGATGTGTAGGCTTACCGTTCTTTAATTACAATTATCTTTATTAGTACGCACAACTATGTTCACTGTGAAACACGTTCAGGAAGCCTTGTTTCTTTGGTGTTACAGATATCAGGTATGGCCCGTTGGCAAATATGAGGGTTGAGTGCGTAATGCCATCCGGCAGCCCGGCTGTGCGTATTGGTACTGCGAGAACTCCTGTTTGCGTGAGGTGACAACAAGTTTCTTTTAGGATATCAATCGAGGGCTCTCTTGCAAGGCCAACCTACAATTTTCGAAACACATCTCGGTGTCGAGAACTATTGGAAAGCTGTTTAGAACACACGGAAATTCCAGGTTTCTAGGTATACTTCCGATGTTTGCTCGCGAGTTTTACCTTCAACGGTGTTGATCCAAAATTTTGTTATACTGTTGAAGACCGTCTAAAGCTCTTCGCTTTCGTGCCCCGTCCTTGGGGTCTTAAACATAAGGATAGATTAACTGCCAGCCATCATCGTTGGATTAAAGTGATACTTAGGTGAAAAATACTGTTGAGCGTGCACTTAGCGTCGCATACATTCCGTGCATTCGGAAATCCGTAGACCTACACAGAGGCAATGTAAAACAATCAGGTAGATAGATTATCGCTAACGCCTTCGCCGTTCAACCGTAGGTTGGCCTTTGGAGCGTCGCAGTAACCTGCGCTAAATAGTTCATACGTGTTCGCGTATAGTGCGCTGTCAAAACCCTAGCGTCGCAAGACACGTCAGTGAAAGATTTCGCCCTGAGAAGGCTGCTGGAGGTTGAGAGGCTAAGCTGGCCAATCTACGATATCAGAAGATACAACTTTTTGCAGTAGAAATTATGTCGAGATGCACATTCTGGGAACACGGCGCCAATTATGGAGACTCGGCTATAGAATACAATACAAAAAATACATAAATACCTATATTTGTGTACTAGATTTGTTTATAGTTTTAAATAAGAGCGTCAAACATTCCACTAGTTAGTTTGAGACGTGTCGTGGAACAGCAGACGTGGAATACGGCTAGTTCTAGGGTTTATCCTAATCAATATAGTAACTTAAAAGGTATTTCTTCAACTGAAGCAGCACATGTACACAAGAGTGGCGTTTCACCGTTTACTGGTACTGGAAAGCATACACTGGTTCAAAGCTGCCTGAGGCACTGCCATAAAATATCGTACTTTAAGCATCTAATGGACAACGTACTGCTTTCGTCAACCCAATTTCACTTATAACAAGTTTAGAACAGTTTGAAGTTCAGATTAATGTAGTTTCTCTCGTTCGGCCATCCTTACCGCTTTAACGTTAACGATTAACTCATAAGATGCAGGCAAGTAAACGCCTGTATTAGAAATAGTGTTGATCATTGATGATGAATGACTATTGATTACTAATTAAATTGAATGTGTCTTATAAGGACAATTAAGTAAACGTTATAACTACTTAAGCTTGTAAAGTAGTTAGCTGCTCAACGTAATTGCTAGGTGCTTTAGGTCTTACAACTTTCCATTCAGAGTTTTTAAGGTTGATTTTAGTGCAGTATGAATAGGAAACTAGTTAAGCACATATACATTTTGTTTAGTATATTTATTAAGATCAAAATATGTTATGACCAACAGACCTTACAGACGAATGTACACGTTTAGACTGACAGAAACAAAATAAAAATGAAAAAGGTCCTGCAAGTAAAGACGCATTTTTATA
Source organism: Varroa jacobsoni (assembly GCF_002532875.2). Lineage (NCBI taxonomy): Eukaryota > Metazoa > Arthropoda > Arachnida > Mesostigmata > Varroidae > Varroa > Varroa jacobsoni. The sequence continues at coordinate 13,176 of NW_019214159.1, read as the reverse complement.
ACTAATAACTTCCACTTCATGAATATATCTGTCAGTGCTTCATACGTATGTACTTTGTCGTTGATACGACTTCAGCTAGTCATTAATATTGATTAGTGACTACGATAGAAGGAGACGTTCTTGAGAGCTGTCGTATTGAAATAAACTAGCGATTTCTACTCGAAAAATCCTTCTTCTGAGCTTATTTGTAACAAGCCAGTTAACTCTATAGTTTTCATCGGTTAGGCTGACGCCCTTCAAAGCTCTTCCTGACGTGTGCGGCTCACGAACAGATACAGCTGTCGCAAACTAATTTTGTTGGCCGCATCGACATTGCAGGTAAAATTAGCAGGAACCAAATAAGCACAGAGTGTTCCGGGGCAGCCGAGCGCATCAGGAGAAATAAAACGAATTTAAGGGAAAAGAAAGGTCTCCCCGTTTCAGCCGCTTGCTAACGGAACTGTACCTGGCGAAGCGTCAAACGAAGATAAAGTACGAGGGACCTAGCGCCTTGCTTCTATCTCAGTCCCACGCCACTATCAGCAGCAGTCACTACTTCAGCAACCCACGTTAGCATAGAAGCTTTAGCCGGCATAGATAGCACGAAGTAGACAGGTATTAAATTCCTGTGACGTCGTACTAGGGGACGGCGAACGGAATCAAATGACGCCGCCCCCAACACTAAGGGGAATCGCTACTGCATAGCCGTATTTTGCCTCACCCCTCCACCCATTTTCCATTCCTGAAACTAACGTCGTTCCTGGCACTTTCATGACAAAGAGGAGCTGAAGGACGCCGACGAGGCTAGGCAGAACGCTATGAACGGGCATTAGGATTTGTCTGCCGAACCTTTGTAAACCAGTCCATCCTGCCGGCCTAACGGTTAAATAGAGGATAATACCTAATACAGCTGAAATGTAACGAACAAATGGGAAGCGTGTCGGTAGGTAAGGCAGAGACTAAATAGGGACAACTGGAAGAGCAAGAGGAAAATGTCGGCATTTATGATACTTTCGTGTTGTTCATAACGCCCAATGTTGACAATGACTCGTATTAACGGCTTACACTAGCATCGACAGTTTAATCTTCTGCTTTCTATGACTAGACCGTTGAACTAGAGGAGATCATTGTTTTTCTACGTAAGTTGGGTTATGGTGATTGAATCAGGAACTGAAGTCTGTTCAATGGAGTGGCATATTAAAGTGACGTAGTCCTCTTCTTTGCATGAGCAGCGGTTCCACTACAGGCGATGTAGTACACGTAGTCAATGAACTTTTTTTCATTTCTGAGTAATATAATACATTGATAACTATTGTCATTGATACACATTTGTTTGTAGCCGACCAGTGTCTAATATACAACAACGATTCTTGAATTAAATAGAAGGTAATGAAGGTTGAATTAAATAGCGTACTTCAAACGACACCATCGCCGTATCTTCAGTGGCTGTATTGCGATAGCTAAATGCTATGAGGTATAGTAATCGCTTTTCTATTTCTTTTAAAGACGTTCATGAACGTAAAGGTACTTAGACTTACTGATGAGAGGATGTTACAAACGAAGCAAAATAAATCGTCTGCTAACTTTACGTCGGTGATAGATCGAGGACTATTTTCGGATACATAAATTCGAGTAAAAAATAATTTGGACGAAAATACATTTTTCACAGGATATCACATAGTACGTGCAAACTGCCATTAAGCAAAGTGATTATAGAGTTTATTATATGATTACTGATAATTATATATTATGTCCACTTAGAGACAAAGTTCAGATTTGAAAAACTAACGTAGTTTTTTTTTTACTTCCAGAAACGCAATTTTTAACCTGAAAGAAACAGCAGCCTACATCGTTTTTAGCAGATCTTTTTTTTTGAAAATCGTATCTATTCTCACTCAATAAACGTCTGCTATGTAATATTATGGATTCAACTAGCTGCTACAATAAACATTACAAAGATATAGCTCCGATTATTTTCACTGAACTAGAAATGCAATTCGAAGTAAAAGTAATTTACGAAACTAATTGTTAAACCACAACCTTCTCTTTCAAAAATCGGATCTTCTGCTAATAGTTAAAATGAAATAAATAACTTGAAGATAGATAGCAAGCACATCATGCGCAACGTTCATATCGCTACCAGAATGACTCCGTTTTGCACAAAAAAAATAGGAACCACCAAGAGTCTAAAAAACAACAAAATGTTTTTCATTGTTTTAAATTATGCAGATCAGCGTCTTTAACCCCAGTAGTATCCTTATCGCTCCGTACTATTACAGCCTAAAAATGTCTTCAAGCACAAGTTCTCAATTAGGTCTTCGAAGCACATGTCCTGAATGTTTGGAAAAGTGGGCTCAAGTTTGTTTTACTGGTATATAGATTGAATGAATTGTATGCAAATTCCGACCCGTAGATAGCAACTGCTTTACGTTATAACACAAGTCGATATTGCGTACATTTGAGCCAGCCTAATTTACACAGTTTATTGATGGATAGACGGTGAATAGCTATATGCAATAGAATGCAATTGCGAGACTCAACAATGGCTAGATCTACACTACAAAGAACGTGGCTATAGCACCACTGAGTCATGCCTATTTTGTATCCATGTAGAAAAAATAAGCACACAAACAGGCGAGGGCAAAGAGTACTACACAAGATGAAGGGCATTTCAAGGTCAACTAGAAAAATACAGTGTCGCTTTGCGGTATAGTCAAACTCGCACGACAGGATAGGGGTAGTGACATGAAAATTTATGATATCAAACAGGCCGTCGTCTCCAGGTATAAAGAAAAAAATCGGCAAAAAAAATAGAGCGGCGCGTACTACTTTACGTTCCATCAAATATAGTGAAAGTGTTAAATGGGACATTATATTAGTAGAAGTTAATTACTAATGGGGCATTATTACAGTAGTAAAAATAATATCTTGATCCGCCATACTAGTCGGTAAAGTTTAAACATAGAGAATTTTAAAATAGAAAATCTAACAAATAGAACTGACGTTATGCTGGCCAGTAAATCAGTTAAGATGCATTTTAGGAGGTGACACTCATTTGCTCCTGAAGAATAAACCCTTATAGGCACAACGTTGGTATAACTCTACCACCTTTGCATGTAGTCCTTCGTATACAGTAAATTTATTAAATTGCAAATGTTTTTTCTTTTTTTTTTTATAGGAAAACAAACTTACCGGTAGCTAGAGTATTGGCGAATATGTTCTATGGTAGTCATTTACAGCTTGTCTCAAGCATGTAATTAATTCATTACCTCTCGCCTGTTTACGTTGACCCTGCTCGTATCGCCCTATTCGAAATGATTCTCTTAAGTGATAGATAGAGACGCGTAGTTCTGCTTTAGAAAACTGTTTCTTCAGGCTATGATACGCGTCCTTGAGATTCACATTTGTCACACATTTATCAGATTGATAGATAACTAATGTCCTTTCACTGCCAACTTAAAAATGCTTACTTAGCAACCAATTATATCTTCTCCGTTGCCTTCTACGGCCTTTCGTTATCTCTTAACCAAATTATTTATTTCTTTCTTTTTTTCTGTTTAGAAAATTTCAAGTCTAATACTGATGAACTCAATCAACCAGCTCTTGAGACCCTTTTTACTGTGATTGGAAAAATGGTAATAAGTCAGCGTAGAGCGAGAGTCTGGGAAACATGAAAGGTGCAGAAAATCTTTCATTAAACCTCTTATAGGTCGGCTTTAGCGACCTTTGCATGTATTTTGCCTTCTTTAATGATTTTTTTTCGTTTGAATAGTGTCGTTCAGTGGATATATCTGGATCATACGCCTTTTTTTGTCGACCATCTTGTCCTTCGTAAGCATGTCCCCGTGTGTAAAACGGTTCCAATACCACCAAAGGCAAGTTATGATCTTTAGGGCAGAGAGCTGCCTTAGCTCTGGGTTTAGGCCTGTCTCCCGGAACTATCAATTCTTTTCTTTGCTTCATACCAACGCGAAGACACCTCCTTTAGTCGCATGTAACAATTTTGTAGAGCAGTTTGTTGCTATGGCTGAGCGTTGCTGGGCGTTGGACGAGGAGCAAAGGATAGATGGGAAGTCATGTTTCCTAGTGCGCTTCGTCCAGTCTATGGCGTACTCAGACTCCTGATTTCTAATGCGTTCCAGGCGCCTAACGATCGTCGAATGTGCGCACTTTACCTTCTTGACCCACTAATGACTTATTTACTGTCCAATGTCTTCCACGAATTCGGATGGCTGATGGGAATCGGGCACATTTTTCAGGTGCAAGGCCTAATTTTTTAACTTCGGGAATTCTTTTGTCAACTCTAAGATTTTTTCTACACAAAGATGCCAGGCTGCTTCGGCAGCTATTTGACCTTGGCAAAAGGTAAAATACAGTTAATGTCGAAAATGGACGAAATATATGTCTTGGAATTCAAGACGAAATCCTGTTTATCGCACACTAAAAGTACAACAAGCCTGTGAAGGTTTTCCAAACGGCACATAGAAGTAAGCAAATAGTGGAAGGGTAGTCGGAAAAACGACGTTTAAAAAACTGTGATACTAATTTTGCCGCAACCCTAACACGTTGCATATATTTCACACTAATTTGATTTTGAAACAAAAAGTGACTTTTGTTCTATGAGAGGTAATTCCTCTAAGGCAATAAGACGAAACAGTATGCACGTTTCTCAGCAGTGGTTGTTCGATATATGGTTTCGATCTCCAAATTTTTCGTAGTAATCATTGACTTTAAAATGATTGAAGGAGGTGATATTATAATGCTATCTGTTTGCTGATATTAACTTAGAATTAGGTAACATAGTTTAAACCCATTCGACGAGTACACGAAGTTAGCTTTAGTTTTTAAATTGTTTCTGGCGTACACTTACCACCTAATGGTACATTTCTCTTTGTTGAAAAAGTACGACAACCATTTGCAGACTCGCTTGAAGGCCTTACCGAATATCCAGTCCTGTTTCTCTGAAATGTGAAGCGCTCTTTTTTTTTTTGTTAGCAATTGGCCTGGCTCCGAAGTGTTGCTAAACTCGAAACGATATTTTACAATTGTAGACCCATCCTTCGATTGAAGTATTTAAATACGTATCAGGCAACCTTAAATTGTGTAAATTATTTAAACTTGTTATTATTATGTTATTACGAATGAATATATCAAATATAAATAGTTTCATAATCGACGATACACCACTTGTTATTTCACTAGCTAAACGTTCTCCGTATTCCACAGATACGAACGTCAGGAACTTTATGGAGAGGTCGGGGAAAAAAAGCGTAAGGAAAACAGAAAACGAATGTTTCAGTGTCAATTACATTCGCTGCTCAGCTTATATGAATCCTTATAGACGTTTCTGGCGACAGAATCCACGAAAATGGCCGCGTTCCTACTTTCTACATTTCTCCGGACCATTGCATTGTAACGAAAAAAAACTTGAGTGAAAATACTCCTTCTTTAGATCCGTCTCTTACACATTATTTTAGGCAGAACGATGTACGTGTGGACACCAAAGTTACAGCTTTTCTCCGAAGAGAGAACTATGCGCAGAACTATGATGGAATTTGTCTCTCATTGCGTTTTTATCATGTGAGACAATGTCCCATTCAGGCCATATGTGCCACAAAAGTTGATCTTACCGCTTCACACATGATATGTATATCCAAAGTTTATTTTATTATGTAGGCTGAGTACAGATGCATTATGTTATGCTTCATAGCTATAATGTTTGTCTGATACTGTGGAACTAACTCTCACGCACAAACAGTATCCAAAGCTAGAATGTAGCAAATACACGTAACGCCTAGCCATCGGTACCTGTCGACGATCTATCAAAAGATTTGCAATTTCACAAGTTGAATTTGCCAAGCTTCTGGCTGAGTCTACAAACATCACGAAGCTCATTACAGTTACCTCTTGTCATCGGCTGATGGAAAAGGAACTCTCTAGCAGAACGCAATGAAACTTCCTATACTATCGCTTGCTCCGACGGGCTACATCACATTGACGCAGACAGATCTGCAAGTTCGTTTGCAAACTTAACGACAAATTGCCTTCCAGTGTCCAATACCGAGAAAAAAATACCAACTGCTTAAAAAGAACTGCTTTCTATACCATATTTTGTTTCCTGTTAAATAAGCTGCTGATAATCTGTGATGTTACGTGTACAGTACTGATTCATCATACGCGTATGACCAGCTATAATTTACGAGACCCTACGACTTTCTCAGCTGGATAGCACGCAATTGACGAGCGAGCACTTCTCCGAAGCTGGAGTTCAACGAAGCGATCTAGCTTTGGCTACTGAGATAGATAGTCACCTTTACTTCGTTCAGACGCTTGTTGAATCGAATCTCTTATTAATTTTTATACTCTCTTCACTTTTCAAGCATTAGTAGAAGATTCTTATGCTAGAGTAGTACGCCATAGTTAAACGTCTCGCGTATGAGATTATTGGCGACCTTTTAAAATAGTAATCACTTCCTGTGAAGCGGGTTTAAGTGATCAGCGCCATATTTAAAATGCCTTAAATGTATAGGGGCGTGTGGGCCCTTATTTGGATCTCTGAGCCGGTTACGCAAAACTGTCGCATGTCAGCTTTCAAATAATTACGTTTATCAAATCAAAAGTAGTAAGATATAGAAGTACGAAACTAACTTCTACCTAAAAAAAGCGTGAACATTGTATCTTAATTAAATCCACAGCGTATAAACGGCCGCGCTATTAAGGGCTGGAGGTCAGAGTCCACAATTGACAGCATCTTAATAAAACCGACTTGACATGCCCAACCAGGGGGGATTCGACAGACTGAAACACAGTAAAGGAGGCAGTATATGTCGATCTGTACATGATATATAAAAAGCAAGTGCAAGCAAATGTCATAACAGTAGTATAGTTCAATGGACCGAGTGTAGTCATTTTTGCCTAATTAAATAGCGATCCGGGTGTTCCGTTCCAAATCTCCTCATCGTTAATGTTGTTTCAGTCCTCTCACGCCAGTCCTGACGTCCACATGTCCTGTTGTGTGTGACCTGAAAGATATTTCCACGTTGACTCTTCGGCCAATGCAGAATTCCTCGTCCTAAAGCAATTTTTGTGAGAGCACTCAGTGCGTTCTCGGCACAGATGAGGAAGCAGTTGTGCACAGACTGCCTAAACCACTGAGAAACAAATAAAAATAGTAACTGAACTCTTTTAGTCTCCGGCGTATGTTGCCACTCAGGCTCATGTGCTTTCTAACTGCTGGAAGAATCTTGTCGCGGTCCGTGAAGGTACGACTCCACCCAACGTCCCATTTCAATATATACCATTTAGAACGGTAAATCCTAGTACTTTTTTGTGTTCTTACAATATGACCCTTTATACGGCTAGGTGAGAGCCAAGGAACTTCGTTTGTGGTTTTATTATCACTACGTTATAGACGGTTATAAGCACGAAGCGTTTACCTTTCGTCAAAGTGCTTTACGTTAGTAAAATGAAATATAAGTTTGAAAAAATATAAAAAACATGTGCTGAGAGAAATTGCAGTGTTTTTTCGTTAACTAGGTAATTTCAGTATCATATAATCAACAAGCTAGACACTGTTGGGTATAGTAACAACGGCCAATTGCCAATTAAACTGTGATTTTGAGAATATCGCAGTTTAAAATTATTTGTGCTTTAATTGAATTTATCATTAATTACGGAAACCTGCAAAGCTAATGGTGGAAGAGATCATTTTAGTACACGTTCTTTTTTTTTTTTTCATTAAAAATATTCGCTATTTCAAAAAAAAAGCCTATCCAATGACATTTTTTAAACCACTAAAAGAGAACAATTGTTATCGAAAGCGGCGTGGTGATACCGGATTCGACAGGCAGATTTTGACGCCCTCCGAGAAGAAGCAGCTGCTGTTGGACAAGGCTTTCGATGGCTTCCTTTCATTTTTTGCAGACAGTTGAACAAATTAATGTTATTACTGATGAGTTCTTTATGCCGATAAAAGTCATGCCTTCCATTAATGGAGAATCAAGTCCTTTGCCGCGTAGCAAAGCATTCAAAGAGCCGTAAAGACAACGAATGATGTATCAAAGCCGTCACAAAGCAAATCAGCCCCGCGCTCGTCGAAGCAAAAGAGTAAAAATTATCTACTGTCTGTTACGGATGTCAGAAAACGACAAAAATCCGTGAGATTATCTCCGAGTATGAGTCCACATCCAACTTTTTAAATGTATCTGACAACTGTCATACATAACACGTATAGAATATAAATGTTTAAGCCTATTTGTATTGCCTGAATGTCTTAATTAACAATGAAAAGGGGTTCTACGTTTAGCGGGTTAGGAGAAACGTTTATTGGCAACAAACGGGCGTCCTCAGTGCCCGCGCTATAGAAGTTAGTTCCTGCTTTGTTCCTGCCTCGCTTTCAACAATGTCGGAGGGCGCCGTGTTGCATTCGACCACTGTCGATAGACTTGCTCGATAATTGCCTCTAGCCACGGACTCCGTTTCCATGACATTTTGACTTTTCCTTCTTTCCTATACCGCTCTGTGTGATCTGAATACGACATTTATCTTTTCGGAACTTAGTAATTGTTTATTGTACGCTAAACCGGGTGTGGGAAGTATTTCCACAAAGATATCAGCCATTACTTATGCTTGTATAAATTATAAGCAAATTGTTTTGCGAAGTCTAACGATTACTATTACGCATGCTATCTCGGTCGATATTGGCATTGACGCTGAGAACGTCCATTCCATAGCCTTTCCAATCGAAATACGAAATATTATTGCGCTCCCGAAGGTGAAAACGAAGACCTTTTACTTATTTAGCGTTAATGATGTCATACCGCCATTATCTCAAACTAGCTCTTACAACAAAAGAAAAAAGTCTGGGCTGCACAACAAGGCACATAGCACGTATAGCAATAATAAAAATGGGTTTTCTTTTTGTCGGTGCGCAACGTTCTTGTGATTCGAGCCACTGTAATAGGATAAGCTGTAAAATCTGTTCGTGACCTGTTCGCAATTGGTATAGACATAAAGACGTAACTAACGTCTATATTTGTTCTGAAAGGAAATTTTCGAGTGTCCTAAAATATGAGGACACGCGCGGACATTTCATGAGCGAGCGACATTGGCTAACATACGCTGTACGTTCATTCGCTTTAGACTTGTTTCAACAAAATATAATCCTAAGTTGAAAGGAATGGGGGGGGGGAGACTCTCTGCAAAAGTAGCGCTATTACATTTAACCTGGATGAAGATGTCGTTTCCGTTATTGCTACATTTTGTCACTTGTTGTTTCCATGGACAATCATCTAACGTTAAAACAGAACTGCAAAAATAAACGTGTGTTAGAATGGATTCTACCGAACAAAATATGTTTGTCGTCGTGAAAGTTATTAGTTCCAAAAATGTAGTGTTTTTCTTAAGTTTCGCAAAAATCTATTGCGAGCGTGGTAACCCCAGTAATATTATGTTGGTAAGCACGCCTAGAACAACAATGCGTAGGTCATTTACAAAACTTGTTACTCACCACCTACCACAAACAAATTTACACTCGGGATGAAGCAGTATACATCACATTAATGAACATTATAATAAACGAGAAGTTTTTCGTTCCTTAAGACAGCCTGGGATAGTTTAGTATTCCAGGAGCGTGAACGTGTGGTTTGTTGTTACATTGGTTGTACGAGACATTGCCTTAACTTATTTGAAGTTAAAAATTTTCTTGTGAAGGGTCGAGTTGAGGTTCGGTTGTCCGCTAAAGCGACAGACGGCTTTATCAGTTTGTTTTCCCCTGCCGTTTTTTCCTTCTCTCTTTCTCCTTGAAATGCTCTGCCCTGGTTTCGATGTTGATGTATAAAGATAACGTATCCGATATGTCAGTTTTGTGGTCGCCGGCTGGTCTCTGTTCGCCTCAAATAACTCGACTCCGCATTCGAATGACACAGCGTCTATTCCTTCACCCTACACTTGCCGGTTGGATCCAGCGAGAGAAAAAAAGGTCGCAAGTGTGAAGCAAAAGCTTTCCGTTTAACGTCGTCGTGACTACCATCGACCTCGACAGCGAACGTCTGTGCGCAACGTAAACGGGGTGATGAACGGCAGAAGCCAGGTCGGAGAGCTGGTCCTGGCTCTTTGTCTGCCAAAGTCTCTCTTGCAAAATACCACCAGTGCTGCCTGTCAAAGTTTAGGCGTGCGTTTTTTTTTCTCTCGTATCGAAAGCGGTGTTCTGCGAAATGCGCACGTAAGAAAGTCACGTACACCACGTTTCATAATAGTACCAGCCTATATCGAACTATACCGAATTGTGCTTTCAGTGACTAGCCTTTCTGACTACCGTTCGGCGTGACATTGCTACTTCGAGTTCAAGCACTCAACCATGTTATCGCCACTGGATGCGATGGGTACCTACGTACGGTTCAGTTATTTTTGGGCATCGCCAAAGCGGACCAGAATAGAGCGACCCGCTTCTCTTTGAGGAATACGTGTTCTCTGGCGGCAGCGGGGTGCTCGCTGCATATACGGCCGCAGTTCAGTTTTATGTCGTTTATGATTCTTTCCCGTTGGCAGTATTGCACACAGAAAAATTATGATGAATGTCGGTTCGTCTACGCATATGATCCGTACAAACAACGTAAATCGATTGTTTAAGGATAACAATGCTTCGGTATACGTCATTACAAATCATTGCCATTTTCTCGTGTAGTATTGCGCGCATTATATGGACAACGTTTAGAACAATATACGTCATTGAACGTAGTCCGTTTTCGAACTGGGCGCATACGTTTGACGTCCGCTGACATCCAACCGTTCGGTCTAGTCGTGTTTGTGGGCTGGAGCCAACACGTATATTCATGAGATGTCGGCCTATATTTCGCTAAAATTCGGCCGGAGGCGTGCTTGAACTTTTCTGGAGAGACCAATCCGACCTAAATAAATAGAGTTTTAGCTGGACGACCTTTAAGCGTCGCAGAAACGAGACGAGGCTCAGACAAATGCGCTTGAGTTTCCACATACAATATAGACTTCAATGAACGTTCAGGGAGTTTTTCGCACCACAAGCCATTGAATAACCATTTTCGTTACCGTGATGACACATGTGAAGGCATTTCTAGGAATTATAGCGCCAACTGCACTTGCAGAGCCTAAACGAAGAGTGCACGATATGAAATACTGCAAATCTTAAATCACTGAAAAATGCTCCTTAATTAAACGATCTGACGCATAAATGTACACAAAAAGCTTCACAAAGAAAGACAGTTACTTTTACAAGAATAAACTAGTTCAAAGGAAAGTAACGTAGTGTGACTCGGATGTATATGGGCCTAGAAACTTAAACCGCAATGTAGTTTTACTAACGGACACCCGAAATTAGAAGATGATAGCCACTTTTCGAGTCCTTGGAAAATAAGCTAAAACTATGGTGCCCGTCGTTGTGCCATAAAAGTAACCGTTCAAAGCGGAAAAGAAAATGCGACGTAAACATGTCCGCGCGGACGTGTTCCGCGCTCCTTCGCAAAATATAAACGAGTTAATGTTCAACATGAAATGGGTGCAAAAACTTATTAACGCAGCATCGAAAACATTTAGGTCACGGCAGAATGACCGAATCATCTTTTCAAATTTATGATTAGGTCAACCGAAACTGAAAGTTTTCAGCCTTTTGCTTAGCGTTATGATATTTCACCTGTTTTGATATATGTGTCACCTGACTCGTGCCAGCCTCCGATCCCTTGATCTTTCGGCCTTGTTTAGCTTTCGGCATTTCTTAGACGTACAAGTTTTGGTTTCAATCGCGGAACTCTAGTAATATCCAATACGCTTTTTATGCATCTAATGCCGATGGTGTATGTTGCGTCGGGCAAGCTCATTTTCATGAGACTTTCAGTGGCAAACCGTAGCTGAAGATGTGACTCTTTGGTTAATTCAGCGTCAAGCCTGAAATAGTTAACAGAATACGAAGTGAGCGCACCTGCTGAGGCTGACAGTCGCTGAACGGGGCTTATCTACTAAATATAGGATTCGTGCTGCGCCTTAACTATTTATCTTACTTAATTATTATTACTTACTTAACTGCTTGTTTATTTACCAAGCTATACGGCATAAGGCTGCCCGTAATCAGTGTACCTCACTGAACAAATTAAAGAGGAATCTATATAAACTAGGTTTTTACTACGATGTAAAGAAATATTGCATTGAAAAACAGTATTCACCCACATTTAAGTACCTACTTGTTCCGGGTGAAGTCAAATCAACTGATCCGATACACATACACATTTAGATATCATCGAAATATTCAACTATTCAACGTGGTTTCTTCATTTACCCCCAAAAAAAGACCATGACTTATAATTAGATTATTTAAAGCTTTTTAATAATAATAATAATTTGTTATAATAAATAACAATAAATTTTAAATTAGTTTTTACCAGTGATGGCATAATGTAGTTCGACAAGTTTCGACAATAACTGTACCTGCAGTTAGTGTGCTGAGGTTAGCAATAATTAACTATATTTATTATTAGAGGTTTTTTGAACTTTTCTTTCTAATAATTTATTTCCAAATATAGGAAGTGGTATTGTATGATCTCCACTAAATCTCATTCCTTTTGATCCTTATGAAATTCTATTCAAATGGGCTGGGGAAGTAATTGCAGTAACTAAATTGCCAATAATTATCCAGCTAATAAGCTAGTTTCCAGGAAAAGCGCCTTTTACTAGCAAGCTTTTGTCTTCAGCATTGGTGGATTATTGTCCCGTGGTCCTTGTCCCAGGCTGATCCCTACTGGATATGTATCCGTGTTTTCTTTAGTAAGTGGCGGCCTCATATGAAAAGGATCGTCGTCGTGACGCATCCTATGAGCATCCGTTCGACCAAGATGATTTTCGCATTTAATTTTCACTGACGAAACATCAGAGAGAATCATCAGGTCTCAATTATGGCTTTGAAGCACAGATGCCAGAATACAAAGTTCTCCCGTACACGAAACTCATATCGCTTGATCTAAATGTAGGGCAGAGAAAAAAAACCCAACATTGAATCAGGTACCGTGACATTCCCTCCCGAAATGTACAACGGCATTTCTGTGCTCTAGTTCATTTAAAGCAAGAACTAACATGGCAAATGCTGAAAACTCACATACCGATAGTTACAGGAAATACACTTCATCTATTTAAATGAAGTGTGAATTGGTTAAATAAAAAAAAAAAAAAAAAAAA
>NW_019214158.1:62116-210455 GCF_002532875.2 Varroa jacobsoni | reverse complement strand
ATATATACCGCAGCACGAAACTACATTTCGGTTTATCTAACTAGCCTTTCCTTTAAATAAAAATGGGTCGACTAAAAATGGAGTCTAAAGGTTAGGACAAATCCTGGCGGCCATTGAATTCGCAACAGGGTCGAATACATAAGTGAAATTGCAATTAGAAAATCATCATTCATTACGTCTTCCAGTTATAAATTCAATAATAGCGACATGGCCCATTCGTGTTAACTGCACTAGCTTTAACTCAACAGAGCCGTTGAGGGACTTAAGGAAGGCCGAAGGCATTGCTTGCGGGGATTAAGTAAAATCTGCTTGAAACTGATACTTCAAATTTCGCGCTCGAACTTGCGATAACTCGTTTCGTGAATCGGGTTCACAGAATTGACTTAAACCCTACAAGTCTTCTGGGTGCAAAATTGAATTCCGTACATTGACAAACTGGCCAGACATCCCCATCGTGAGCGGCTAGATGTTCCACGCAGTGTAGGGCCGCTTTCGTAGAAGTCATGGCTCAACGCACTACCACATTAAATCCTTTAGAGCTGGGCTGGCTATCCATGCCCATCAAACAGTCGAGCCTGGGTATTTTTGTCAGCTAGTGGAAAATCGTTCATCTAAGTAAATTCTAGCTGCACGTTGCATGTGGCTGACGGCCGTACCGTTTGGTTGATGCCAGCACTGAAGTCCACAATAGCCGTCAACGTAATCCTATAAACATCAGCTTAAATGGCCGCGTGGGTGGTATCTGACTTCGTAGAATACCTTAAATCCTTGTTTCTATATCTGGACGAATAAACTGTACGCGTATCTGGACCAACGAATCATGAACGTCTGCCGAGTGTGATTTGATATCGTCCATCAGATTAGCTATCACACAATTGTTCATAATCAGTAAGCGAAAATTATTTAAAAAAAAAAAACCTTCAGTCTAGATAGACTGAAGGTTTTTTTGATTCGATTTCGGCAGATGGCCGAAAGCGAATTAGACGTTCCTCTTCTTCTTGGGTGCTATTCCATACGTTTTTAAATGATTTGTCACTTGAATTCTTTATGGACTTCTAACAAGTAGTATGAGCAAAAACAGATAATAGAGAAGAACTGGCATCCAAGTTATGCTCATATCGATTTCCTTCAATATGTATGTGGACAAGTTTCATTTCAAATAGAATGTATTGGAGTCAAGTCATTTGAAGCCCAACACCTTATTTTACAGGAACTTCGCAGACACAAGTTAATAAAAACAGCGAGAAGCTCGCCTGTTTTCAACGACGGAATGTTTCGAGCCTTCGATATCTAGCCGATTGTTACAGTTCTACGCGGACAACCATGTGCCACTCAAGCGGGTCTCGCAGACGTGTTACGTTCTCTTTTGCTACAACGTACGTGTGAAGTAAAGAAATTTTTTTTAATATCGCCTGCAAATCGAACTTATGATACTAAAATGGACCTTATATCTGCTGGCCTAGTAGCTAACGTTCCGAGAAGCGAGTTAAAAAAAAACGTTTTCTATCGACTGAAGGTATTAATATATGCTACTTAATAGCTTCCGCTGTATACTCGGCATATTGTGTGGCATCATGTGCGGTAGCAAGACGGTGACGCGCTCAACAAGACCCAGAATTTCGTCTAACTTCAATGTCAACATCTGCGCTTTAAACTTGTCATTAATGTATTTTTTTTTAGACCTGTATAGTATCATGTACACTAGTTACATCGAAACGATTGCTGCAGTTTTTGATTCTGTCGAACGGACGGAATGAGATATTGATTATTAAGATATTATGTTGATAGAACATTGGTGCCCCGCCACCCAGCTATCGCTGAGGAAGGCTTGCTTGAATACCCGCTACCGATCGTAACCAAAGTCATTAAGATTTCCAGAACACGTATCTAACTGGCGCCACAGAAGCATCACCCTGGCGTCAAACACTTCAATCGAGATCCTCTGCTCGACACAAATAATAAAACCAGAGACCGAGTCTTCTTTAACGAAGAGGTGCGAAGAGGGGCCCCACAGGTGGGGACTGGTCGTTTTCATCGAAATCATGGCCAGAAGTTGTCTTCTCACTTTCATTGCAGTTTCTAGAATGAATAGACGCTGCAAGAGGAAAACTATCGGAATTGAATGAAATTTTCGAACTTCAGTCTTCCTGAAGACAAAGTGGCGCACTAGCGACTCTGAATTCAAATACATCTGGTCTTTTCCTTTTTGATTTAATAAAACGTATATGAATTCGATGAATTCTTGCCCCTTCTTCTCTCTCATCTCAGCTAGGGGAAGGCGGCATGTTTGGCTTATCTTCAAAAGATCAATTAGCTGAACTCGCCAAACGTCTTCGTTGTCTTCAACTTGCATGAAATCACACAAATCGGCCAAGTGATACTTTAAGGTCAATGACACTGAACCAACATGATTCCGAATATGGCGAAGCTGAGAAATCTGTTAATTGGTAATTTGCAACACGCTATCTGCCTGAGTTGTACTGGCAGTGAAATCTAGCACAGGCTGTACCATGTATGAATATCAGATCTGCTGATGATGATAGTAGTGATGCGGAATCGTAGCGAGTCAAGCTTGTATCATTTTTAACACTGTAGTTTTAAGATGTCAAAGGAGAGACGTCAAGCGGTCTACCTGTTGAGTGTCTAGTGACACAGTCGAGCTATGAAACGCGTATTCTGGCTCGTTTTCGAATCTTCCCGCGATAAATTAGTTGGTCGACATAGCTAGTGAGAACAATCGATTCAAAATTCGGACATGTCTACACTGACAAAGAGGCTAATCATATTAGAGTATTTTCAAATAGTCTTCACCCATTGACTAAATATAGAAGCTGAACGAATGTACTTGTGGAGGCCATTTTGAGCGAACATCACGAGTATTATTGACATATAATTATCATTGTGACGAGACGATGATTTACACAGGAACTTCACGAGCAAAATTCCAATAAATTGACGACATTTTCATCTAGTCTATAGGTGTTCACCAGTGGCGGGGTCAAAAACGACCCCATTGTAACGATGTGCATTAATAGAAAGAAAAGTAAAATATGTATCGAACCCTCAAGCCCATTGACATTCAGCTATAATTTACCCCATCGGGGAGCTACAGCACAAATGGACATCAGTTTCGCGTCCATGGAAAACGGGCAATTTTCAATCGGACACCCGCAAAGTTCGCGCATCATTTTGGTAGCCGAATTCGACAACAGGTCAAATCTAATCTACTTCTCCGCGTCTTCCGTCGACGATCACCCCGCAACTAGCCCCTCAGTCCAGCTATCACCTGTTTCAAGTAGCGACGGAACTGCCGCTCACGGCGCGCTGTGAACAAGAGTCATCCAGACGCGAACATTCACCCCTCACGAAAAAACTACTTGTAATAATAATCATATAAAAAAAAAAAGTGTGGGTGGATGAATGATGAATAAAGGCGGGTACATGGAAAGTGGGCTCCCGCTGAACTTAAGCATCAAAAGTTCATCCTTGTCAAAATGTGCTATATTTCAAGAATAGAATCGAAAACTGTAGTAATAAGTAGTATCCTTTAGACGGTAGCGACCCGCTGAGCGTTCTACTACGAAGATGTCAGCGTAATACTATGTAGACAATATTATACCATTGAAAAGTGGTCGCCATTTACCCAACAATATATGATATCGTATTCAAGTAAATATTATAGTTAATCATTAAATGTCGAAAGGGCCCCTACACTTGCCTGATCATTTTCTGCTCTGTGATATCTTTGTGGGTATCAGCCGATATTTATGAACCGCGAAAATAAATAGCCAACAAAATAGGACCGACGTTTTTCGTACGGTCAAAAATCTCAATATTTCTGCTATTGTGGGCGGGAAACAGACGATCCCTTCCAGATAGACTGGACTTTTTTTTTGTTTCGAAAGCTCATTTTTCGTCCGCCTATGCTGTGCATTCAACCTTGGTGAGCTCCTCAACTCGGACAACAACAGTCTCTTGCAGCTGTTGGCTGTAATGCCAACCATGTTCAAATCATCGCTGAAAGATAAGAATCTATCTACTGAATAGCTATTGTAGCAATACCTAACAGTGTTTATTAACTGTTTCTCTCATTATTTTTTTTATCTGGCCAACATTGAACAGTTCCCAATTCATATTTGATTATAAAATTGATGTGGCAGTACCACCACCACCAATGGTTACATACTTTGTCTAAAAGCTGTGACCGAACGAGGCAATTGGCCTTTGACTATTGCATGCAACTACGCGCACGAAAACGCGTATCTGCCAGGTCACGCCCGTAAACAGAGATAGAGAACTGGCGGAAGTTGTGGTCGCAATCAAAATGAATTGGACAAAAGAACTTTAGTCGGACAGCTTGAACACGTACATATGCTAATATGCTACCTGGATGAGTTGGTTGTTGTAGCCTTAAACTTTATTTAAACAGTGCTTTATTGAAGCGTCAGACATTCTTCTACAAGGCGGAAAATACGCGTTGGCGCTTCTAGTACTATATATTCTTCATCCTTACAATTGCCTCAAGTTATTCTTTACGATGTACGTAGCCAGCTTACAAACACGAATTCTGGTAGATAAGAATCACTGAAAAACTGTGACGCACGCCTGTCGAATTTTGGAAGTTCACAAGTTCGTGTAGAGACGCAAATAGCTACGTTTGGTTGCTATTATTAGCCTATAGCAATTAACAACTTAAGTTATAAGGTTGTTGTTGTTGTTGCCAACGGCGATAACGGTGACGCGGTGTCAAGCGATATCAGTCTCCAATAGTTAACCCAGTTACGCTTACAAACACATCGTTTGTGACAGTTGTTTGGTTATGGCGACGATCTGTCTCTTGTTGATCTGCCGGCGACCCATCTAGTCTACCCAGCTTCAATTAAGCGGTGTTATATTGTCGGGACACGCCGCATGCGTTTCCATGGCGTCTAGTGTAGTTGTTGTATGATGTAGCGGCTATTCAACGCATGACTCGAGCTGGTTTAACAGTTAATTTACTTCACTAGAATCAACAATCTGTTTGTTTCCCAGGGGCCTGCAGATACCGACGCCACAAAAATAAGATATAGAAAAAAAAAAAACATTAATGACCGTAAATTTTACATTTTCGAAATTGTCTAGTAATGTGTGTGTATAAACAAACATACCGTTGCGCTTTTTAAAGCTACGATCGCGAAGAATCGACTTCCTTGTACTATAATCTAGCTAGCTTCATGTAACTGAATAGATATCTGTACGCAACGCTGCATAGAAACGATAATAAAAATTCATATTTTACTTTACACGTGCTTGACTTTCAATGGACGAAGCATAATTTCAAATCGAACTATGCCAAATGACAAATTTCCAGGTCACTTCGATACTCATACCATAGTTAGTTGCAGTGTTCTGTATGAATGTGATTTGGTTTAATTTTTGGAATACTAAATTTTTTTTCATGAACTTTTCATCCATACTGCCAATTCGGAGACGTCCGACTATGTCGGCACGAAGGACGAGACCCATCGAACAAAGGTTCCAGGTAAAAATTGAGGTGGAAACACATTAGAATGTAAAAAAAAAAACTCTATCCATAAGAGTCATGGCAAACGAAAAAAACTTATAGCGGAAATGACGCTTGCAAAACCGCCAAAGCATAACTCGAAGCCAAGAACTAGTCTAGCTTACAGTAGTATAACAAGCGCTAACTAAAAACTATAAGTATATTGAAATTATGTTCCATATCACGCGATACATAAGGATCGCCAATCTTAATATGCACTAGTAAGAAATTCATATGATAAAATGATTAGACAGACAATAAGCGAATCGAGACAGTATAGCAAGTCCTCTTCTGTTAATGCCAGAAAAAGCAAGTCGTGACGACCGTGAAAGTCAAATTCCGGAGTATGACCGAAATCATCAAGCTGGGGAATAGCGTACCCCACCCCTAACTAAGTTCGTTGCTTGCCCCGACTCTGTAGTTCGAGATACTGTTCAGCGGTACGTGAGCTAAAGAACATCCGGGAACGGTTCACATCACATAAATGATTCACGGTTTCCAAGGACCGAGGTCTCTATTTTCCCGTCTAATATAACAGCACGAAAATACTAGACAAAAAGTAAACCTTAAGACATTTACTTTTTGTCTTGTATTCTCTAAAATAAAGAACTCTATAGCGTATCAAAAACATTTAATGAATAATTTCCGATTACGTCGACATCGAAAATTAGCGGATATCTTAAAAACGGAAGTATATGCTTCCTGTAGGGTTGTGTTAGTATTCCCAGACGTTTGAAATGAAGGCTATTTAGTCCTATTTGCTTTCCTGCACCTCCTGGAATTGTCCTAAATCCTAGTTTTCTAACCGCTGATACTTATACCTCTTCGATTTGGTTGCATGGACGTTTTTTTAATGAGATTCTAATCAAAAGATAGGTACAATAATACCGCATTAACTGCAGCCGCTCTACGTAGTATCAAGAATGAGATTAGCGAAAATAAGTTATCGGATCTAATGGCAGCTACATTTACGCGAAGCTCAGAATTATGAGACCGCCATGGATCTCGCCTAAGGAACAGTTAGAGCTAAAGATCGTTGTACATGGTACGCATGTCTAAAATGTGAGATAATACACTAGAGACATCATTTTCTTCCGCTGTTACTTCTCACTCGTTCTCTAGATAGTGTAACATTAACAAATTTCCAGCCGGCCAAGCTTATCTTAATTTTCGCAATTACTTCTAAACGTGCAGGATTAAAACATCGTTATTAAGCGCTAAAACTGTAGATAACAGCAGCGGCCACAAGGACCAACCAGCGAAGTTGAAATAAGTTTGCAACCTCAGCCGACAACGTCGGATTCGTTCGGACCAGACAACATGCAGATGTACCGTTGCTGCTCTATCGTCAGCTGTATCTAAGAAGCGGTAGCGGTGGATCGCGAACCGGCCAAAAGAAGCTAGTTCCAAGCGGCAATCATAAGCGCTGCACATGCTATTTAGTTGTTCTTAGTTCGTCACACAGTCCCCAGTGCCCCCTTGGCCGGTAGCCGTGGCAGTGGTGATAGGGGGTGGGCAGCGGTTTTGGCGGTGGTTACATCTACCACCAGCACTATTACCAGCTTCTTTTTCTCGTCTTCCTCTCGCCTGTGCGCGGCGCTCGCGGCTCGACTCGTCGACTCTTTAATTCGACTTGACGCTTCATACATCCCTCTCCCAGTGAAGCCGAATGTCTGCCACTCGCTTTGCGTGGAAGCCACCCAGCGGCGCGATGAAGGGATCGAACGTTCGTGTTCGCTTGCAGCGCCCTCACGATGGCCCAGCAGCAGCAGCGACGGCGACGGCGGCGGCCGTCGTCGCTCAGATGGGTGGAGCCTGTGATGGCGCTGCGCCCGCCTCCTCGTTACCGGTAGCCACACGAGAGCAGTGTATCGGGTTGGCTAGGGACTCCTGCGCCATGGGGCGGTCCCCGACTCCGGCCCGGTGTTCCCCCGTCTCTAAACATTTACCTTAGCTCCCACACGAGAGAAGCAAAGAAGAGAAGCTTTTAGAAGCTACTGAGCGATCTTTTAGTCAGTTGAGTGAATCGCTCATAGCGAGCGTTTAGACCGACGAGCCGCTTACCGTCGGGCGCACCGAGCTAGGGATCAACGACAGCGCAGTGACTCTGGCCAGCGCAGTGAGTGTTTGTTCTACGCACTCGATAACGCCAGCGGTGAGCCAAGCAGTCAAACGCGCTAACAAAGAAAGCAGCGACAACGCTACCACTGCTTCTGATACGTAACAAACGACATGGCAGTCTCGCACAGTGCCCATTTCAGTGTCATGGCTAGGGAGTGCGCATGAGCCGCTCTACGAGATTCGATCCGGAAGAAACAAGACGAGAGGAATCATTATAGGAAATACACGAATGATATTCAAGTAACAGCGGACGTGTCTACGTCAGTAAATAGTGCTTCTGTGCGATGATACTGTTGTTTTGTATTCTGTTATGTGCTGCTGTGTTCTGATCCTATGATACGTATTGCATGTATTTACGAACGTACGTACGCCAGGAAGACACATTTAAGGTAGTAAATAGCCAAACAGCTGACTGCGTAAGCTAAAGGCTAAATGACAGATCAGTTACCCCCCCCCCCCCTTACGTTGGTTGGCGAAAGTGTGCACTGTGTCCAGGAACCGAAAGACCGAAAACAAATTTGTTAGTGTCCGGCTCTTTTCGGTGGATCTATTGTGCTATCTATACCTCCACACTTCTCGGCTTTGAAAGCAGTTCTACCAATGCAACAACAATTTCAAATTAGTACAACTTATGAAGTCACCGCTTGATCAAGTTATTGACGTTAGCAGGTGAGCAGTTGTTATAACAAATGGAACGCTAGGGACGGGCCGATCCACTCGACGGTGATGAACTGAATACGAAAATTACACCATTTTATCAAGTTATTTACTAACATTGTCTCGTATATTGATGGAAGTTTTGTAATGGGACAACGAGGCAGACAATAACATCTATAGGAAGAACGGCCTGGAACCATTACTTAGCCAGCCCCTTGATCTGCTGCGCCCTAACCTTACTCTGGACTATGTGCGCTACCTTAAATATCGATCGCGCACCTAATCCCACCTAGTGCCCTACTCGAATGCCCGAACTCTTTTCGGTGTATTCGTGTGCAACAACTACCTCAAGTGCAGTTTCAGAAATATACAGAATCACGTTAAGCATCGGAAAAGCTGGTCAGTGATTATCGTTTTTCGTTATTTGTGCGGCAATAGTTCTCAACGGAAATTGACCGCAGCAGGCCTAGCTCCAGAATCCCAAATAGTGCGCCCTGAAGTGCGCGCACGACACGAAGCACCAGTAAGGCAAGTTGGGACCCTGGCGACCTCCGGCTTCGGTTGGTAGACGACACTACACACAGTGGACTAATAGTCCTGGCAGTTTGGGTCCTATTGTAAACGTCAACAAAATGCTAACAATGTCGTCGCCCGGCCGTTCGCCGCCTCCGAAAGGTGTTGCCACATCGGTGGTCGGCGCGGCTGCCCCTCACTCATCCTTCCTAATTAGGGACATATTGAACTCGGCCGCTACTGCGACGGGCGCTGACCCGACAGGCGCCACTCCAACGAGCGCTGCGCACCCTGACCATTTACCACCGTCAGCGGCCTCAGCTCAAGCAGCTGCCCTATTCGCTGCCAACCAGCTAGCAGTGCAACAGCAACTAGCTGCCCTTGGCAGCTTGCCGGGCGGCCCCCTAAGCGCATTAGGTGGCGCATTAGCAGGCGGTCTCGGAGCATCGCCTTTGGCTAGCGGTTCAACGATCAGTAGTCTGGCCACTAGACGGACACCTTTATTTCTGCCGGAAAGTGGGCCCCACACAAGGCCTGAATCGCCTACCGATAGTTTTGATCGAGATGTAGGATCTGACCATGACGATCGTGATGACGGTAAGCATCTATACACACGTTTAGGTAACGCCTAGCAAATACGCCACATTACCAAGATACAACACATGTGCATGCATCGGCCGTGCTGGGATATCCAGTTGATAGTCGCTGTGACCACCTGATACCTCACTATAGCAGACCTGTGATTGGGAAATATTCGATGAAGAAGGGGTCTACCGGGATGAAGGCGACGATGGACAACAGCAAACAACCTCCAATTGTGCGAATATTGTCATTTTGATTGCCTCTTAATATGCGCAATCGATAACAGTTTGTTGTTGGCGGATGCCGTCAACAAGTAGTTCTACTCGCGCGACGCTCATCTGCAATCAGATCAAGATCAGAATGACAGTAGCAATTGTCGTATGGTCAGATAGTGTAGCAGTAGCAATAAAACGTAGGGAGGGCGTGGCTAGCCGACATAGGGGCGCACAGGACACATGTGTCAGTCATATCATCAACAAATTGCTAAAACAGATCAAAATAGTACGCTACAATTTAAATAGCGGCAATTATATGCACATGGTCATAGTCACCCATTGAACGATAAAAGCTCTATCGCTCTAGCCGAACAGAATACAAATGACCTATTTGTTTAGACTCTCGTAAGAGAACCATGGTGTCTAAATCGATCGACAGAATAAACAGCTTCGATGTCCCGGTCCGCAACACTTCACTACCGTAATAGTATTACACAGCCCCTATCCTGCCCATAGTGAATTCTATTGACTCATATGTTTTAATCCTTACAGCAGCAGACAACTCATACGAGTACCCATGTTTTGACGATTTCGTTCTTCTATAGAAATCGTGAGTTACGAACTTATGTTGTATTGTCTAGACGATTGCCAAATAAATTGCTATCTATTCGTCCGCTATTCTGTGTATCTGTGTGCAGATACAATCGCGTTTGTTTGGACAACAATGAGAAAGAATACCTGCGGCATTTACCCCAGTGAAATCCAAGTTAATCATCGCAGTCAATAACCCCAGGCGTAAGGCCTAATAATACACTAATCTCTGATAGTAACATCCGCGTTATCGCCATGCCTTCAGTGGTATAGATATCCTTTTCATTCAGTTCAACTGTCAGGCAAGGACGTCCCTGTTTTCCACGAGCGTATTTGACGATTACGTCTGCCGTTCTATTATCCTGCCCATCAGACGTACGATTTCTACTACAAAAATATTGACACGTGCATATAGGTTAGGTGGCACCGCGTATAATACCTGCTGAAGAACGTATTATACAATATATACAATGAGCCAAACTGCTTCCAGCAACAAACGTAGATGTTAAGCAATACCGAAATGCGTGCCGCTACCTGTATCGCTTCTCGTGCACGCGGTTCAGACACTCGACGAACTCAGTAAACGGAACGTGCAATATACATTATCATGCACCACTGCTGCTGGTGCTGCGTACAGGGGCTCACCTTCGAATCAGTACCGCTATCACTGTCTTACATATGGCCGCCCATGTTGCGGCTAACAGATATAGTACGCTATAAATTATCATCACAGACGCCGTCAGCATCATCAGCAACATCGTCACGATCATCTTTCTCATACACACGAGCGTCATTTTCATCATTGCGCCCACGGCTACTAAGTCAGCTATTGTTGCGGTGGATGTTTTTTTCTGCTACAAATTTGTGGGAACTTTTTCTCGTTTTTATCTTTCTCTGTTACGGCTACTCGACATCCTCCGTGGTTATTACCGTCTTCCCGTTTTGTGACTGTTGTCGGCATTAACACTGCGGCCGTTGATGTCTCTGTCGTCGTCGTCGTCGTCGTCGTCGTCGTGGTGGTTTTCATTTTTTAGCAGGACCGCGTGTGTGCCTATTCGTTCCACGTGATATCATGTCTATCTCTCCATATATATAGACACATGTATATCTGCCTGAGCACTTATTCTTATCGTTACTGAGCCTCTATTATTAATATTATTTCACTCCTTTCTTTACTTGAACATGCAAATTGAAATGAACGTATCGTATTTGTTTGTTTTGAAGATTTTCGAGGCAAAACTAGAAATTTACCGACATTTGTCATCTGCAATACTAAAGATCGAGAATTACGTATAACGGGATAATCTTACTTAAGTACGGACAACACTTAATTAATGCCAACTCCGTTAAGAATCGTCACTTCAAGAAGAAACTGGCGGTACCAATTCATGTTAGAAGTCAAACTCACATAGATCTACTTACAGATACACACGAGCAGGCCCCCCCACAGATACAAACATAAACGCCTTTAAAAATGGTTTTCAATAAAAGAAGGCGCCAATTGGCCACATCAGCCGGTCGATGAGTTGTTTCAGGCTAATACTGAATAGCTAAAACCTTTGAAGAAATAGATGAAGAGAAGCTCTCTAGGTATCTTTGTAAATACGTAGTAGTATGTCTGCTAGCTGACTCTCGATGTTTTAAGTCAGAGCAAAGGGGGTCTATTGGTAACAAATGCTACCTGATCAGTGTTCTTTCGACATTTTTAACATGATTCGTGCTATCACCGTTGTTGTCGTCCGGTCCTGAAGTCGAAAGAGACCTTGTCCGTCCCTTCATGGCCGCTATCTCGTTGTTGTGGTTAAGGTGCTAGTGACTTCCGTTTAGCTTGTTACTGTCACTGCGATGTTCGACCAGCCTTTTCTCGTGGCCGCGTGGAGATGTCGTTGTATGGCATTAGCGAAGTACATTTGAAGAGACGTTCTGAAGTCAGGTGTTATGACGATTTACAACAAATATTTGCTCATTATTCAGTCGACTCAGTGACGCCCATAGTTCTAGCAATTGCAGGACTGCTAGTATCAGCGGTTGAAGTAACAACTAGAAGAAGAACGTATAACACGATGAAGTATCATCCTGATGCAGCCTTCGTGAAACTTGAAAAGCTGCATCTTTCAATGTTCGTATAACGGCTGCCGCTTTGTCGGTGAGGAGCGATAACAACAGGCGGCACAAATGCATATACGGGCACAGACGCATAGCCACAAAAGTACCCAGTGGTCGAGCAAAAATCCGGCAGATGCTACCTGCTCTCCCAGCCGTTATTGTACGTGACAATCCACTGATGGGTGTCGATCACCCAGCCAATTGGTGCCAATCAATTATCCAATACAATAGTCTATGATGTACATTAATGCAAGTACAATATTACATTATTGAGCAGGATATGAAGGTGTTGGTGGATAATCGATGCTCATTGGGTAGAGTAGGGAATACTGTAGAATTGAGGCTTGAAGACGCTGACGTCGGTGATGATAGCAATAGCTCCTGCGATTTCATTTATAATAATCGTATGCGCTGAGTGGTCTAGGCAAAGTTTCAGCAGCAAAAAAAAAAACGAAAAATTTTGCTCCCGTGCAAACGCAACGTACGCCTACATTTATTAGCCTTCCTATGGGGTAGATCAGAGAAAGGAACACTGATGCAGTTCATCTAAACCATAGCCACCCTTTCCTCTACATACGAGCAAAGGAAGTGTGGCCGAATTTCTACACCATGCCTACGTAGAGATAACTGTTGAATTGTCCGGGCTAGTAATTGTCGACTCTGATAGAGGAAACAAATATAATATTTCCATAACAAGCAGTCGGGCTATCTCTCTTGAAATGCCGCGTGTCATGTATATCTTGATGGACGGAAAGGTGATATGAGGTCACTGTGTATCAGAAAGTAAATATCGTCCGATCGATCACCCCATCGATCGGGTACGGTATTTGGCCGCATCCTCCCGAAAGGCTTACTTACAAATTCGATCAGGCGACGTTCGAGCGTATTCGCTTATGCAGATGAGCAGCAATACTTGTTGAATGTTCACGGTTCGCCCCTATCGTCCGCCTCCCTGATAATGGTGTTCATTAATGTCGTCCTTTGTCCGCCACCTCGAAATAGCTTAAGGCACAAGTGAGTGCTTCGGTCGATTCTTGGGTTAGAAGCGGGTTGCGTCCCGTCAACGCTTTTATGTGCCGTTGTGCTCATTTCGACAACTTACACAAAAATATACAGACACTGTACTGAGGGGACACGATCATTTCATCTGCCTAAACTAACGCATAGAAGTAAGCACGGAAAGGTACGCTTTTTGCATGTGGGACCCCTTTCGACGACACAATGTCTAGGGCGGTGTCTGGAACATAATTACAAAGGAGCAATAAACATCGGCCGTCGAATATCAGAACGACGCTTAAAATATTACCACGGCCACGGTGACGGACTATTGACTAAATCATGATTATAAGCGCATCTCGTCGCACGTCTCTTTTTGCCGCCGTTTTTCTCCCGCCACCGCCGATACTAGCGCTACCCCCCGAACGACGAAGACCCCTATCGTAGCCTAACCACACGCCGTAATGTCTTCGTGGGCCGCGGTGTTTGTTCGTAAGCCTGACTTGGCTCGCTATAATACGGCGGCACTCATAACACAGTGGGCCTGTTGACGTTGTGTGTCATAACCTATACGAGTGAGTCCAGTGGAAGGCGTTCCTGTGGCCTTAATTCTTCCCAGCCACCGATCGAGGCGAAGTCTATTTCGTCCTTATTGTTGCTGTTGTCGTTTGTAACCTGTCAGATTGATGGCTAACTTCGGCTTTCTAACGTCGTGGCGATTGCCAATCGTCGACAGTTTGTGTCGGCTTTATGTTGTCGGTAATAAGCGTCGTGGCAAGCGGCGGATCAAATTCAGCATCAGCCGCAGCAGTGACGAAGCCGATAAGTTCCGAAGGCCGATCGTTTTTGATACGCTCAATTCTTGTACGCTCGAAGGCAGTAAGTGCCCTGTTTCAACTAATAAAAGTTTTTTTCATGTGTCCCACAGTTGCTCGTTATAGCTTGACTTTGATGGTCTCTGATTGACACTCAGTGCTCGTGCATGCATAGAAAAAAAATTGGATCGGTATTAAAGGTACGAACTTTTTGAAGAAACTGTGGCTGCTTATCGAAGTCAATTGATGTCGCAATGACATTCAATTATATCAAGATCATCGCAGTATGATGCAATGCGAGACAAATGAATCTCAAGAAAGACTAATCGCCAAGTTGGTTAGAAGCAAGTTTTAAGCGAAAATGTACGACTTTTGGACCTGTAACAGTTTCGGCCTGAGTCTTTGGGGGTTGTGAAGCATTGATTGAAGCGTAGACGTTTATGATGATGGTTAGCCTTTGACGAGTCTTTCGTTCGCCTTTGTCTTCCGCCGTAGAAGGTTTCAATGAAGGTTCTCATGCTTTATATTACAGCGCTCTGACACTTCGTCGTAAATGGCAAAGGCTGAACTTCAGCCAAACGTTAGTTAGCGGTAAAACGACTAGTGCTAATGCGTTGGTCCTAATAAGTAATGAAAAGAATAGGCCTACGTCTGATAGTAAGGAAAGCAGCGGTAGAAGGAAGCGACACGGAGGCGTTGCGCCGAAGGAGAACCCCCAAAGAATCGGAGGAACCGCCCTCATCCGGCCTCGTCACAGCTCTTCGCAACTTCACATCGAATAGGTATTTAGTATGTAATCTTGCTCATAGGGAACTCACAGGAAAGTTCAAGCGTTCTAATTTTTACTTCTCTAGAGAGTTCTCACCAAAAGCATACTATGATTTGTATTAGTATTTGCCTATATGTCCGGTTCACATCGAGCACAAACTAACGTAATGCATGTAAGATATACCCGCCTTATTCTACCGTGAGGAAAGGCATAAACAAACTGACAAATGAATATCGATCGACTGAAAATTCATATACTCTGGGTAAAATCGTACATCATTGTAGAATTATTCTGAGCTTTTCCCAAATGAGCCAGCTTCATCGAGTCTGTGCGGGTTTCTCGCTATACAGACTCCGATATTCGTCTAGTGATCTCTCTTTGAAATGACAGATCGAGAAGCTCTACAGCGAAGAATTCGGCGGTTCATTAACCGATTCGTAAAACTCTGCGAACATCAGTACTGAGTTTACTCAAAAACGAGCGCTTGCTCTAAACATCATTGGCTTTGTCATTCGGAAAGCTGCTTGTTAAGAGCTCCTTTGACCCCTGAAGCATGTTTCCCCTGACGATTCTCTTTTTCACCTTGAAAAAGGCTACAAGCCATCAAGCTTAAACGGATGTCTTCGCCCCTACAAGCAAATGATCAAATTGAATACCGAAGCCTGTATTGCGAACCCCCCCCCCCCCTCGCTCTCCCGATAGTTTCACCCGAAACAATACCTGCAAACAAGCCCCTCACATTTCCGGAAGACGCTGCTGAAATATCCTGAGCTGACGCTTCGACAGAGTGAGTGTCTCTCTGCTCTGATGAAACCATCAGAAATTCGGAGGTAGTCACCACTTTTGAGGTACGGAATAAGATGGAAGGTCCTCCCAGAGTTGTTGCTTACGTTTTATTTACCTTGATACGCACCACATGTAGGAAACAATTTGCTAGACCTTTCTGTTATCAACAAGCCTCTATTTCTTCTAGCGTAGCAGTACATAAGTACTGTGTTGCTCTAAAATCATAGTGGACCCATCATCCAGTAAAGTAAGAGATCGCTCTGTTAGGTTAAGCCACTAATATGACGCATAATGCTCTCCCAGCTAGGCCATGAAAGTGGCCGAATTTCTAGCCGATAACACATACACACACCTGTACAATCACTGAAACCCAAGTCTGTCCACTAACAAGATTCTCCGTTAAAACCATTCTAGTGTTTTTGGCAGCAGTGCAAAGTTGTCATAAAAACGTGACTATTGTACACCCCCCCCCCCCCCCAACTGTGAAGTGTTCTTGACATGTTAAGCGTCTTAAATTGTGAAAATGTAAAAACTGTAAAAATGAAACGAACGTTGTAAGGTACATCTTGGAGTCATCGCCTGTTAATCTAAGGAAGGGAATAAGTATGGCGATACATCCCGTAGCGCTAGTTTACAAGGCACAAACTCATTTGGATTTGAATACATGGTCCGCATGGGTGGACTCAAGTGAACGCAGCTAGCGGAGTTAGCGTTAATCGCATTTTCGGTGAGAGAATGCTTTGCCCTCAGGGAGCGCCAGATGACAAAGGAAAGAAAACAGTCACTACTGCCATTGGTAAATGGCTTAAGGCATTGGCGTCAAATAAGCCCATGTGAATAGGGCTTGTCTGTAGTCAAACTACTAGAGGGAGTAGTTTGCGACGCTTCCCTCTTCATCGGGACCAATCCTGCTTCAGACGGGGAACGCAAATGAAGACGAGGGAGACTGACGTTCCCACGCGTGCGTACAATAATCTTGACTACACTTTTTTCTTTGGGCGATGGTCAACGGTTGGTCGATCCACTTGAACTTTATCATCAATCCCGAGGTCTGCAAACCTTGTGCATCATCCTTACCATCAACAGCAAACAAGCGTTGCAGCACCTTGCTGAAAATCGTCATCGCATTAGCAATACCGAGGCCTCTTCAGTTGCACACAATACAATACGTACACCATTTCGCAACCACGAGAGCAGACTTCACTTCAAACTCTACCGCAATCCCAGCTATGAAGTAGAGCGAAAGGAGATGGAGGGACGTGTGTGTCTGGAACTCAATTCTCCTTCGAGTGGCAGCAACATCAACAGATTGACATCGCTGCAGATGGAGTAACGAAACAAGACGCTGATAATACAGACATGTGCCAGAAGTTCGTGTTCATCGCGATGCCGCAGTACAAAACGAAATATCTTTGTTCTAACAAACGGGTAAGATGCACACTTCCTAGGGTTCCTTAAGGACGGAAGTATATATATATATATATAAATTTTTTTCCGACTAATGTATGTGACAAGTGTTAACCTGTTCAGAATCGTCTGTTAATTTCATTGTTGCATAGCCCCAGCAGACGAATACATGTGGGTAACAACTTTTGACTCTGTCGGCGCTAACTTCTCATCAAATGCATGAATCCGGCGAATGAGTGGTTGGCCAGCCATTGGCTGCGGCAGAAGGCCGATGGGGGTATAAGCTGCAATTATCACCGTTCGCCGGTATGCAATCGCTACCTTACCTCCATGCAAAGTGGACGTCAAGAATAGAATAGAAGTCTCTACGACGCTGGTGTCGCGCATCCGCACAGATGAACAGAACGAACATGACTATGCCATACCAAGAATGACGTACCCGTTCTTGTGTAGTGTGTGTGTGTGCCCTTCAACCTAGAGACTTCATTCGAAGCCGGGTTGAGTGGCACCGTGCCAGGGCGGCTGTTCCTGGGAACAAACTGATGGTCGACACTGTCCTGACGGCTACATATGAAGCTGCAGCGGCAGCGTCGCCCGCCGTAGACGGACGCGGTGGCTAAGCGGGAACAAAGCAAAACTGTTCCATGGGAACTTCTTTCGTGTGCCTCCAACGATAACGGCGTTAGCAGAAGCCCGTTGGATCCGGACATTCGGATCATCATCTGACTGAGATAGTTGGGCATTGGACGCATAGACACCCAAACGGGAGGGGCTGTCACAGTCAACATATACATACACATGAGTGGAAGACTTCGACTGATACCACATGGTCATCACTGCTGCAACTATTCTCATTCAGTCAAGCAAACGAAGCGACTGACATCAGACGACCAGCCCCCAAAATCATCACGATTCCGACGATCACAATTTATCGCAGCTTACCATCTATTCTTCAGCAGGCGGCAAAGTCACTTTGGCGTTGTTTAAGACGGTACACTTTACGGAATGACTTTACTGCTTACGAATGAGCTGCATCAACGGCTGCTGTCACATAATGATCATATTTGCCACGTTCAGAGTCTACAGCTCCTTTGTCAATTCTATCCCTTGTGTTTGCCCGAGGGCAAGGCGACGGCATGGGACCATTTGACAGCAGAGTGTGCCCAATGGGAACCAGCGCAGTAAATTTTGACAAAAATATCTTACAGGTCGTCGGTTACCAATCATACAAGAACGGATCTGGCGCCGTTTGCCTATAGTGCGCATTAAGATATCCTTCGACCTGACTGAACATCCACTGATTGCAGATACCCCTGTTTTTATAAACTAAATAACAAATATAGCCAACAATTAGTTTTCTTAGCTGTTCAGTTTGACTTCTTAGAGTCGGACAATTGTAATTGGGTTAAAACCTACCCCAATTGAAATCCGTGTCTGCGTTAAGTTCAGCGATGCCCGGGCAGTAGAACACCGTGAGCCAACTTTACGTGATTCGTTTTGTTGTGGACCATACTATCCACAGGTCTACGGAACTACTGCTAGCGTTAGAAACGACAGAAAGGGGCAGACTCGAAGGTGGCATGGTGGTTGATCTGCTACTGCCGCTGTTCGGAGACACGCTCCACAAAATGCGCAGTGAAGGTGTTTCGTGTGCTCGGGTCTATCGCTACGCGATATACAGGCGAATTGGTGTTAAAACTGCGAGTAAACCCCTGGCCGCTTCTTGTACATCGTTCACTGGGCTCGCCGCGCCAACTAAACAAAGGCAACTACGGAAACAGCAACAGTAATCAACAACAACAACAACAAAAGAAGCTTTGTGTGCAAAATGCGCACAACT
Organism: Varroa jacobsoni; assembly: GCF_002532875.2. NCBI lineage: Eukaryota > Metazoa > Arthropoda > Arachnida > Mesostigmata > Varroidae > Varroa > Varroa jacobsoni. The sequence continues at coordinate 191,515 of NW_019214158.1, read as the reverse complement.
GCGCGTCTGTCCGGCGATTAAACGCTGTGATTTATTCCGCCATTGCCAGCATGGCCGCTGCTGTCCATCATACCGTGTCAATCTTCGTCTCCTTCTACTGTGAGAAGCCTGACGGCGAGGGGATCAAAGCAAAAACAACTATTTTCAGGTATTCTTCCGACGACGGTCACTACGACGAATATGCTGTTATACGGCTAGCAGTATATAACTAGCCTAGTTCCACTATAAACAACAGGGAAAACTAAGTAAGACATGGCCAAATGCTACTGTTTCCGACAGCTTCTGTCGGGATGTTAAGGTCAGGATTCATCACAGGAGCCACGACTAACAACCGCTTTGCTAGCTACATATAACTAGCAAACTGGTCTAGAGGTTTAATTTTAGGAAAAAAAATTCCTACATGTAAATATTACAACTTGTGTTCGCATCAGAGTTAGTCTAGCTTCGAACTTTTGCGGCGTCTGTCAAGCGTGGGTTTCGGGTCCGTTGTTTTCATTCTTTCCGGTCCGTTCGGCGTTCGGGAACTGGCCGACCTGTGGCAGAAGTGTGCCGCTCCCGCCGTCGCCGTTGTTCCTGCACGTTGTAGCTGTTGTTCTCAATAGTCAATACCTGTTTTCTGTCGTTTGCTACGATGCCACAGCTGCTGGCGGGCGACACCCGACTGCCTTTTTTCTTAACGGTGTTGGCAGCTGCTGCCGCCACGGATGTCGTTGTGGTTATCATTAGATAGGCATAAGTCGTCTCGAGGTACTTACGGATCATCCGTCCGTCCGTCCGTCCGTCCGTCCGTCGTCGAGGCGACGTTTGGGAGATGGTGAACCCGCGCCAGCAGACGCTGTTGATGTGTGCTACGTTGTTCTTTTCGGGAGTTTGTAGAGGTTCCCACGGCATCGCGCGCCGGTCGTGATGATGCATTTTGACCAGCGTCAGCAGCTCCCAGACGGACGCATTGTTGAACCGTTGGTGCTCTGCACAACTGCCAAAGCGTCCACAATAGTGGAATAGTGGTAATGTAGTCAACGAATGGTGGTTCACTTCTTCTTCTGTCGTCGTCGTCGTCGTCGTCGCTGCTGTGGTTCTGGCAGAAACGAAGGGAGACAGGAACCGAGACTGGAACTAGCAAAGGCTCGTCGCGCGTCATTAGTGGCGGTGTTCGTCTTCCATCCGTTTTGTAGATGACTTTCAATTTGTCCAAAGCGTTTCCAGAAGCGTTTGTGGTGCAAGTGATTTTTAATTTTACGTTGTATCTTCGGCATTATGTATTATCTGCGTATCATAGCAATCTCCTTCTTCCTCCAACAAATGCTGCTTTCTTGTAACAGCCGATTCATAGAGAAGTTGTGTAGCACTTTAGGCCGACAATCAGCCAAAAGGGTATTTTATACCGGAATTTCATGTGACGATGCAATTTCAAGCAAGACATTTATCAGAATTTCTAGAAAAATTTCCAGTAGCCTATGCGCTAGGTATTGTTGCGATTTGTGTCGTAGCGTCTGCTGTAGCAAACATGTAGCATTTTGATATGAACGTGCGTTAATCGACTTTGCCCAAATTCGTCTGCTATCCCGCTTTTTTTTGACAAATTTCTATCGGTTTTAAACTGAATGTAGTATACTTGCGTTTGTTCTTATTACGGTTGTTGCCGATGTCCGGCTTCACCCCGCCAGCTGTCGCCCGGCAACATTAGCGTTACATTAACACCGAGAGCGTGTCGAGCGTGAAGACACGTCGTATCTTTCTATTCCTATACCTCAATATAGCTAAGCGCCACTGCCTAAGCGGCGACTGCTACTGCTACTTACCGCTAGGGGAAGCTGGTTTGTCTTCTTCGTTTTCTTCGTCCTTCTTTTTCGCGTACTCTCGCGCTCCTTTTTGCTTCGCCAACAGCCGCAACAGCACTGGCACAATGGCGCAGTCGCTATCAAGCAGAAGAGATACCAGCTTTTTTTTTGTTGTTAACAAGGGAAAACAAACCACCGCACACACACATGCCACTAACTACCAATGGAATAACTAACTTATATATATATATATATATATATATATAGAGAGAGAGAGAGAGAGAGAGAAATGCATGACATATATCTCTGTCTGCTCTGAATCCTCTTTTTTGTGAGTGACGAAGTGACCACTGAACTAAGACGAGAACTAAGGTTTCTGGACAGGTAACAGACGATCTAAACCGCGTAATTTTGAACTTCGTTTTTAGCTATTTCAGATATTTTGTTGCTTCTGTAAACCATAGAGACGGTGACAGGTTCGCACAGAGTGTCATGTGCACCCTGCGATATCATTAAATGACCGCAATTTATTGGCTCTATTCAGTAAATGAATAGCCGAGCAAATATATAAGTGAGCTGACAATTACGAATGATACAAACAAGGGGCATCGCATGATCCAAAGTACTTTTGTTCAAGGTAATCTGAGCAGGTCTTCAGGGTGGAACAGATTGCGACGTTCCCTTTTCTAGGAGTATCTGGTATTATTATTATTATGGATGGTGCTAAAATCAAACGAGATGCATACTGATATATTTAAGGTGTACAAACTGACGGGCCAGCCGAAATGAGAAAAAGTACGTTGATAACGTTTTACTGTCGGTGCTACGCAACAGGCCAATGCGATTTATCAGGCCACTTGGGCCCATAACAACTAACTGAAATATTAGTTTTGGCGAATAGAAGCAAAATCGAAAACGAGCAGTCATTTCAATGGTGATCCTGCGGTGCTTATCGACCGACAACTATGTTAATGTCAGCCTTGCTACACAGTGGATCTGTTGTAAAAATGCCACACAATGTAAGACGTCCCTTGATTAACTCTACCGAAAAAGATCAGTTGTCAGTGTTGCAACAGATTCACGAACTCTGATGTGCAATGGCTCTGTAATACTCAAAATCCAGAAGACAACGTAAAGCTAACAGAGACCAATGCTGCGGTAACGCCATTGTGGGCTTTTTGTCGGAGAGGTGATGGCTGTGCGTCTACCAGCTGGTGGGGCTTGCCACCAGGAGTGGGGCTGGGTGACCGTCTGTCTTTTAAACGAAGCTTCGGTGATTACTCGCGTTTAGCGGCTGGTCTACGCCAAACATCACAATGGCAACTACCGACCGGCGCATTTGGCGCGAACAAATAGGCCTGAGAGCGACAGGGGGCGGTCAATCCATCAGTCCATCAGGCGGGCAATATGAAACAACATGGCAAAAGTAATAGAGGCAGCAATAACAGCAACAGTAAACAGGTGAGTGAGCGAGTGAATACAGAAAAAGTTTACAAACAAATACATAAATTGGTAAATTATAAATACTTAGCACCGATACTCGCTTTGCTACTTCGGTCGCGCGTCACATTTCGGCTAACACAAGACTGCCATCGAGCCACAAAGCCACCAAACAAGTCAGCCGTACAAAAAAAAAAAGAAGACAAATTGGAACGGGTGCGATAAATTCTAAAGTAAAAGACTAAACGAGGTTTATTAATAGGGCGATGTTTGTATGCTTACCGGAGAGCACCGGATGGACTCAACTCACTGTTGGCGCTGACACACTTCAACAGACCACTTAGTCTATGATAACGAACGAAGTCAAGTATATATACAGTAAAAATATAATTCCTTCTACACTAGAGTTCAAATTAGATTGTTGTTTTTTATTGCTTAAATATGGCTGTCGTGCACAGCAGTAAATCCAGGCAGCATGCTAAGTCCAAGTACGCCTAGTCGTTATTGTCGTGCATTTGTGCACGATTATTCCGATACGTAAGGCGTTTTATTTTGCGTTAAAAACTTCGTATTGGAAACTGTTTAAACGAAAAAAAAACCTGCATCGAAAGTCCTATTTTCACTCAACCTGTGAATATTTTTATAATAAATTACGGCGGCAAGATCGGCGGCGGCTTGTCGACGCGGCCGCAGCCGGTCTGTGTTCTGACCTGCTTTTTGTTGGCCTGTACAAAGCCTTTTAACAAAATAACAGCACTTTGCTCAGAAAACTTCTAGAAACAAAAAAAAACACAAAAACAGGGCGGATGCTGAAGAATTGAAACAGCAACAATTTCTAGAATTTCCTTGTCGACGGCTCTTTAACTCGGCCTGGGAGCATAGCAAAATGTTAGAATTAAGAGAGAGAGAGAGAGAGAGAGAGCGTTAGCTGCAGTAAAAGACGCAACGGCCAGAAAAGTCGGCTCCGTTGTTTGTTGTTGTTGTTGTTGTTGTTGTCGTCGTCGTCGTCGTCGTTGTTATGAGCTGCTCGGAACTGAGGAACTAAGCGGCTCCACTGTTGGAACTGGTTGTTATTATTAAGGTAGCCTTTAGTGCATAATGATTTATCTGGAAAGTTTCCCACCAGAACGGCCGGCCGCTCAGACGAACGAATGACACCCTTTCGACTTGTTACACTCCGTTACTTTGAATACCATTACTAGATATATCTTTTCTTCGTTCATCAAACTGTGTACTGATCTATGTATCTATATAATTTGTTACAAAGAAAAACTTATCTCAATCAGTTACCGCATTTAACATAATGATGCGAAAAATCGTTATCCGAACTAAGGCGGAAGAGACAACCACAAAGCAAAATACAATTTCTGACAATTCAGTCCGCCTTAGTCACCCATACGGTGCATCATTGAAGCCTCTATATGTCGGTCAGGCTCCAGGAGCCCGACCCCCTTCTCATTACTGTTCCATGTAGTTCCACTGGAGTTCAAGTAGTTATGTTTATCTGGCAATGCTGGAATCACTAAGCGTCAGCGTTGAACTCGGCTAGCTTTTTTTTTTCTTTTTTTTTTTTTTTTTTTTATATAGTCCTTGAATGGAACTGCTAACAAGAGCCGACCGAACACGGTTACTACTAGGGAGTAATAGAGGTGAGTGTCAAGAGTCGTCATACAAGAGACAATTGCCAGCTTCGCCCTAGACTGTGAGGACCGCTGTCCTTTGAGGAACGAACAGAAACATTCTTCATACTATAGAATTTCGTAAACAAGCAGTTACAAGTTACTTTGTAGGTCCTCTAGGCGCCTTTCATGAATGGTACGGACATAGGTATCTTAAGTAAACGCGCATCTGAAGAGCTGAGCTGCGCGTTAATGAAGCGATTTTCCTATGAGTCTGTGATCTAGAACAGTAGAAATGTTATAACCGATAAGAAACCACCTGTCAATATGTCAAATAAGACGAGCATATTTTTACGTTAACAGCTTGATGGTGGACGCTGACACGGATATTGCCTATAGTGGACGCCTGTCTCTAACGCTTTTTGATGCCGCCAATTGAAACTTCTATCACATCTGTCTGGTTGTCGCATAGAGCGTCCGAACAAAAAAAGAAAAGACAAGTCTATAGTTTGATTCACTTTTTTTCTCGATTTTCCTTTGAACATCAACGCATTGTTTGTTACTTGCCAGTGGTACTGTTGGTCTGCTTCGGAATCGAATACGCCGTACGTTTGATTTAAACCCTTTGCTTGATATGGAAAAGTTAAGGTATAATGGCGTATAGCAAGCTAAAAGAGCGTAGGAAACTCTTTCGATTTTGCCACCAGGTGACTGACTGGCGTCACTGCTGACGCGCGATCTTTACGGCTGATATATATTTTGAACATATACTTTTATGCTAAAGACATGCGTGTCAAGTTGCTATCTAGAAATTATTATATATATAGTAAAACCGTATCTGCGCTTAAAAGTATATATATTGTCGTGTTCTGACAGAAGATTGAATTGACTTAGCCTAAGTAAAAACAGTTCAATATGGCACCAAGAAAACGACAGCGAAACACAGCGCCATATTGGCAGCGGTGTAACTTTTACTCAAGCTATTATCTTATTTTTGTCTCTGTTATATTGTCAGTGTCATAAAAATAGCAATAATACTTATCTGCGTATCTGGTAATGAAAACGCTAGAAAACGATCATCGCCTTATAGAGTGGCATTGAGCGGTGAGGCGACTGTGATGTGATAGGGGCACCACAATGGACAGGGGGGACCGACCGATTCCGGCCGGCAGACGTTATCCTTTTTGCTGTTGTTCTGATTTTAGCTTGACAAGCACATATGTTGGTAAATAGTTAGAGCAACAGCAGCGGCCGTGTAGTACGAATAAAACAGATCCTCTCTACTGAAACATCAGCAAAGATCGCGCGATCCGGTAAACTGTGTTACCAATGCTGATTTAGTCATTGCAGCCGTCCCTTCTCCTTTTTAGAGCTTGATTTTACCTCGCTTTACGGCTGTCATCATCAACAAGCTATTTAAACTGATGTCGTGGATGAGTGCACACTTTGAATTGCGCGACGTTTACGTGCCACTCGCAAAATGCCTGGACTTTAGCCCGGTTTATATAATCTAACTGGCTTCAATCGAAGGCCAGGAATCACGAAGTTAGGACCGTTTAGTCCATTTGGCATCGACGCGCACAAGTAGAATGATAATGCATAACATCTACCGCACTGGGCCTGAAACGACAACAGGAAGTTGGGAGGTTGAAACACTGCTGATCATCTCCCAATTGAAATTGATTTCCGAATGTGTCTTTTCAGCGTACTACAATAATAGCAAGAAATCACCATAGCAGTTACTGTTAGTAGTCGTGGCTAAAGTAACGACAGACAACAGATTGCACGGCCAACTGGGTCTCAGCGAACCGGGGCTATGAGTGGGGACGGAAAATAACGGCTTTTGGATAATCTGGATCAAGTTCACCTGACCCAGATGAAATTTTTGCGTATCCTTCAATCGGATGAAAGCATATTAGGATCAGCTTTATGCTCACTGATAAACAATAGCACTAAGATGAGTGAGAACGTGTCATTAGTCTAGACAAATCGTTTCATTGGTAATTACTCGTTTATACACACACCATAAAGAGTAAACTAGGGTCCGTCCGACTCACCAAACGTGTGCACAAGCCATATCGAATCTGTCAAGTAAGCAGAGGGATTAAATCTAGAAACAAGACAAGATTTAGAAAAAAACCGTGAAAAAACTTAGCGACGACCTATATAACATAGAAATTGATGAAAGCAACGATATGGAGGAACGAATAGAAGTTTTGAGAGGTTAGAATTGCGAAGGAAGCATCTTCATCAAAAAAATTACATATATATATATATATATATATGTGTCTATCATAGAATGTTATATATTGTGAGGTTACAGATGGTCGGCGCCACAATTAATGGTGGTCGTGTATCATGCGGTACATATGGAAAATTGCATACATGCTGATTTTCCACATTACAGTTTGTTCGGAAATGGGAAACCTTATGAATCGCCATATAGTTCGTCTATCGGCTAGAAAGCCATATATTTTTGTAGCTTTCTTTGGTTTCGTTCGTCTGGTTGAGATCCGCCCGTTGATCCGGCGAGATTTCACCGGATTTTGGTTCATCGTTCGCTGACTGATTCAGTGGCTCGAAAAATGTAAAGGCTGTCGAAGAAGCCGCTAAAACTAGCTAGAGTTAGCCGCCATTATCGCTCACATTACACAGAGGCAGGCCAGAGTAATTCAAATCGCATCGATTTAGGTGACTTCACTTCGACAAGCATTGAATACCCTTCTTCCTTTTTAGTCTTCCTCTTATTATTATCATATTCCGTAGCCAGCTTTCGTGTCCACGTGAATGCTGCTTATTTGACCACTTCCCACGCCAGTTGGTTATGATATCACACACACTATCTATATATATATATATATATATATATATGTATGTATGTATGTATGAGGTTATGATCTGAAAATTTCTCTCGCGCAGCACACGATGAGTCGACTGACAACAACGGAGCAAAAATACGCCAACGAAACGATCATACCTATTTCTGGTAGCAGCAGAAAGTTTAGGTTCAAGCAAAAATCTCATGGGGGTTCATAGTTAAATCAGGTGATAATATAGTGGTGCGTAAGAGGTATGTACGTGAAAATTGTACGGGAAAAAAATTTGCTCATTTTGGGTCTTTTTTACAGACTTGTCTTTTATTTTTACGTATTAAACTAGTGCTACGGCCTCTGCTACATTATCGGTGCCGGCTTAGTATGTATATATATATATATATATATAGCTGCAGCAACAGTTATGGCCGTTTCGGTTACGGAATATGGTGGGCGAGTGAACCGGTGGGCCGAAAAAGTAGAGCATAATGCGATGGCAAGAGCAGCACAATGGTGTAGACGGAAAGGTAACTTTTATAAATTAGTCTGCAAATATCTGTGCACAACTTTTTCGCCTCTGAGAAATGACTTTGGATTACTTCAGATACTGAAGTGCCATATTGATTGAATATTAAAGCGAACTGACTCGGGTTTGTCGTCGGTCGGCAAACGAGCATCCCTTGCTTTGCCCTGATATAGATGTAGACGTGTATATATATATATATAGACATACAAATATATATTCATCAGGCGATAGCCTCATTAGACGGCTGCTCAAATATGCAAAATACAAAGAAAAATCTAGCAGCTTTTCGCCAAAAATGCCCGGGCTTTAAGCAGGCAGAAGGCAAGGGGATGTAAAATGCCTTACAACGATTAACCTTCGGAACTTATCTCGGTGATCCAACTGAAAATTTACAGTCTTCCTTTGAAAATAGCCGTAATTTCCGCATCAGAAATCGTCATGCTGTTACATAATAATGCATTGCCTTGCAAACTAGCGGTTATTACCTAGGTAATAGAAGTGTTGGCAAACGCTTACCTACCTGGCATGGAAAATATTTCGAAATAAAAATACGTTATAAAATTACTCACAAATACAAGTTGTATTGCCTGATGAAACTTTAGACTGATATACGCTCAACGGTGCGGCTTTCTCTACAACTTACTATGCCCTATTAAAGGAAACAACGAAGCCGCAGCAGCAAACGCACCGCAAACAGACCAATCACCGATTTGTTTTGTTTTAAACATTTCACTGGCTTCATTGCGTCTGACGTTTTTAGTCTTTAGTTTCTAACGGGCCACTGATGTTACTAATGTATTTTCTATCGCTGTTATCGTCTGTAGCGTGAAAAACGGGAATCGTTTGAAATGTTTATTCGTTCAAGTTCGTCCACCTGCGATGACCGTGGTATTGTTCCGTGACCAAAACCATTTCAATTAATAATGGTTTCACAAATAGAAATAGCCACGGCAATAACCGTGATGTTCCTGATACTTCTTGGCGTTGCATCGACGGCAACCCCTGTCCGTTAGCTGCACCGAAGTAGCGACAAAGTGCACCGAGTATACAGGACAGAGCGGAGCAGAAAGAAAAGCGTGGGGTAGGAAGTGGGGGGGGCGGGGGGGAGGAGGATAGAAAAAATAAGACGCTTTTGCCCCCACTTTAGGGACGAATCGCCAGGTCGCTGGCGTGGAGGGGCTAGTGAACGAGGACGCTTATAGAAGAGCTGTAAAGCTATTCTCTTTCCGGACGATACTAGTATCCTCCATAGGCCAATTTGAACAAGGGCGATTTGTTTCCGATGAGAGATGTACTAACTTTTGATGTAAGCAACGAGCGACAAGCGCCCATAATTTGCCATTCACTAATTCGGAGCTGAGCTGCCTCGTGAAGTCTCGTTGGCCGTGTTCGCGGTGCATCGACAAAGCAAGAATGGGACAAATCAAATGGTCACGCGCATTTCTTCAATTGAAGTCAATATTTCAATTCCGTGACAGCATCGTGCAGCAAAAGTCGTCGTATAGCGTCTCTATCTTTGTTAAGACACACTCGTTAATTCTACTTTGGCTCACTCGTCCGTGTAACAACCAAGCAACGATATGATTATGATGACTCTTGTTGGGGAAGGCAAAAACCTAATGTCTACATATTATTGAGATGATTCGGAACTCTTTCGTTCTTAGTGTTTCGTTTCACGTTTCTATGCTAAACAAAATGACGTGCACCAACCGTAAAGAGTGCGCTCGACGTTTTCTCCAGCGTTGCGTCGAAATATCTACGATGATAGCCTGGCAATGAAAAAAATCGAACAACCGCCAAACGCTTTTCTCCCGTGTAAAACTGATAATCTGCTAAACGAGAAATGGCTTCGAGTAAGATAAGACGAACAATACAAATAGTTAAAAACAACGTTGTAGAATATAAAGATGAAACATTAACTTATTAAATCGATAAGAATGAGGCGAGAAGTTAGTCGGTAGGTCAGAAACTATCTATCATGAATCGCGCATTGCGTTATCTACGCAATCCGTCTAGCTGATTTAGCTCAGTGTGTATATCTTTCCGTGCAGCGGACGCATCAAATCGCATTGTATTAATTGCATCTTCAGCGAAATTTGTTGCCACGGTTCAGTTATCTTTAAAAAAACCGCGCTAGAAAATGGCGACGAACTTTTCTCTAGGTGACTGTGGCTAAAGTACATAAAACAGCATTGAAGGAAGTAGAAATGGAACTTTGCCACATGTGTAGCCCGGTCTCCTGTCCATGTCCTGTTTCGTGCCTTCTTCTATCTGTTTATGTAATGTTATGTGATAGATTGTTCGTATAAACAGCATAGCATGTATAAATATTTGCCCACTTAACTTGTTACCGAGCCAGCGTCATGCTGGTGGCGCTACCATAAAACAGCAATAAAGTGTTGGTTTCAGTTTCACTTCCAGGTCAGTCCAACTGCCGTTATTTAACATTAGCAGGACACCGTTCCTTAATAAGTATGTCAACCCTTCATCGGTATCTCGAGTCCCGACGCAAATGCCGCGGGCCGTTCTGGGCTGTTGTCTGCCACGTAGCAAAAATACGAACCGCACGAATGGAGCGTAATTTTGGCCCCTTTGAGCGCACTTGTGCGAAATGTGGGAATATAAGTTTATTCCAGAGACGACGGCAGTAAGTAGAGCTACGACAAATGTTCATAAAAGACACGCCGTGCAAATAGTTACAAGAGTGACACCGTTGGCACGGGTCAGCTTTCCGCCCAGCTGGCATCTCCCTGTCCGTCCGTCCGTCTGTCTGTCTGTCTGGCGAACGAGTTCTCATGTAGACTAGGCGCAGTCACATTACGCCACTCATAGCCTACCCTGATCCAGAGAAATCCACATGTAACCATGAGCTAATCGCGCGCAGAGCACCGGAGTGCTCAGGCACATGGTAGAGTGTAATTAGCTATGAGAATGTGGCTTGTAGCTAACTATGCGTACCGTATTTCTTTATGGACGTGTCTTGTTGATACTAAAGCAGTTCCGCGTCGCTCACAATGGGTGCTCCAGCTGCCAGTCGGGGTTGCCTGACTTTTCCACAGCGACGCATTACTCTGCTGCGGTTAATGTTATAACAAAGGAAAGGGAGAAGGCGAGAGAGAAATGCGCGCTCACACACACGAGAGAGAGAGGGGGGGGGGGGCGACGGAACAACAACAACAGCCTCCATAATCCTACAAGTTACCTGGCCGCCACCTGAATAATCTGACCTAAGACAAGTGATCAAGCAGGCAGGCTATCAAATATGCGCAGTTAAAATGACTCCTTTTTGTCAATCAACGAAGTATTTTTCTTCGGTTTTTTCCATAGAGTCCAAGGAAATGCGTAACGCAACTCTCGGTACCTGCAAACGAGCTGAAACTTATAATGATGACGCGACGGCGTCCTCAGACTTTCCTTCGTTCCCTCTCAAGCTGTGTCCGTCCAAATGCAGTAACAAGGCCAGTACGTTGTTGTCCAAGCCCCTGTTTGGTGTTTGTCGTAATAAGTAAGCTAAAGAATAGAGGACGAATTATGATTCGGAGAAACAGTGAGGCAGCAGAGCTCGTTGTTGGTGTTGCCCATTAGAGCATCTTGAAAACCGCACAATTGAACAGCGTTGCGGCAGCCCGTTAGACTGACGGCACTGATCGTTCTCGATTTCGCAACAAATGATGTGCATGTACGCCTGCATACAGCGGAACGTTCGGAAGCAACTCAAAGGAGTAGCTATCTCGCAGCGTGAAATGAAGAGAGAGGCTTAAATACGGGGGAAAGGGGGTGGGGGTGTGGCATTACGAAACTGAACGACTACCTTCCGATAGCGACAGCAGCAACCGCTGCCCGTATCAGATGAAGTCTGCTGGAAACAAGACGGCAGTATCTTATTCCGTCCGCACTCGTTTAGCCCCCACAGGCAAATCCTTTCTGCTGACTTTCGGCTAGTCCACTTGACACGTGAAAACAAACAAAAACACAGAAGAAAACATGAGATCTAAGTCGTTCGATGACATCGCTTGTTGCATCAATATACATGTATTAGTTGTGGTTGGGATGGCGATGGTGGTGACGTTTCGGCCCAATCTGCTCGCGTTTACTGATAAGGCGTTATTACACGCTATCCCTGTCAGGGACAGGATCGAACCCGAGGATTGGATCTGATGCCGCTGCTAAATTTATATCGGTAGCAGGTGATTTAGACATACGCTTGTCCACTTTACTTCAGCTTTTTTCTTTTCCTCGTGGTGCTTTCTTCTTTGTTGGAACGATCGGATGCGCGCTCGCATTTGGGCGGTAGTCGCTCTTTGTTGACGGACGTACGTTCGTTCGTTCATTCGCTCATTATCGCTCGTCGTCGCGCGGACAGAGCTCAATTCGCTCTGTTTAGTCGGTCCTGAGACAACGTAGAGAGTTTGGTAATGACGTCGCAACAGGCAACTCACTGTCGCCGCCGGCGGTGGCCGACGACAACGATGACAGCGGTAGCATCGCTAAATCGTGCTGTCACACCGACACACACCAAACGTCACCGCTAAATAGCATCGCTTCATGCTCACACTCCTCAGTCGTCTTACCGCGTCATTCACTCACACAGACAGTGAGTGCCCATTTTGACAAAGTTAAAAAGACCGCCCCCTTCGGCGACTAATATAGCGAAGGAGTGCGACAAAAATTCGGCACAGAAGCAAAGGCGCTTCGCGTTTTTGAGCTGCGTCAGCAGCAGCTGTAGGTGAGAAGCGACGAAGTCGACCACGACTACGGCGATAAGATAGTGCGGTAGCAGCAGCAGCAGAAAAAAAGCGGCAAATAGCGACAGGAGCAGCTTTCTCACTGCAAACAGCCGTAGTAGTCGAAGTCAAAAACGAAGGGAACGCGGGAACAAGGAACCATACAGCAGAAGACAAAGATTGCGTTCGTCGCCGCCGCCGCCCCCGACGCCGCTGCATATTTGGTGGGGGAGGAAAAGCGAGGAAGAAAATTTGAACAAAGAAAATGAAACAGGCGACGATAAAACGCCGACGCGAGCGATACACAACGAAACAGGACGGGAGGTTGCAGAAAGAAAGACGGGAGAAAATAGAAAGAAGGGGTGCCAAAGCGACCGAACTGGCGGACGACGGGCCCACAGCAAAAAGACGCGGGAGGCGAGAGGCAGGGGGCGGGGGCGAGGGGAGAAAGGGGAGAGATCAAAACCGAATCGATTCAGAAAGACAACAACAAGAAAAGTCATAGCATCTGGGTGAGTTTGAAGTTGAGTGCGTGAAAAGCCGAAGGCGATAGAGTTTACAGGCAGATAATAAACGAAATTTGGGGGGCGGCCAAGCGGGCAAACGATAGACGGACAGACGAACGAACGGACGAATAGTGGACAAAAGGAAACAACGAAAACGGAACCACAGAAGAAGCAGACGAAATGCCGCGAACCCGACGGAGAGAATGAGCGGGAGGACAAGAAAGCAAAAAAATACCTATTGCTACGGAGACGACGTTGCCGCCGCTCCCGGCAATGGCGTTGCTGTTCGACGACGAAGTCGAAGAATAGAGAAACGTGGTCATGACGAACTGGGGACAAGGCAAGCAATAGCAAAGTTGACGCTGATGGTCGGACGAGGGTAGGGGAAAGAAAAGGAGAACGAAGAAAATGTCTGTTGCATTGACGGAGCCAGCCACTTTGAAGTGGGGGTGGCTCAGCCACTGGAACTGGTCATACTAATACTGCCATTTCTCTTGTCAACGAGTGGGAATGCGCAATGAGAACGCGAAAAATAAGTAGATGTAATCAGTAAATGGCACCAAGAGCGTCGTCAGCAGCAATTCGTTCAGATCCAGACGGACCCAGTTACTCTGCTGCGCAGACGATCTGCCGCTACTACTGCTGCCGCTAAAGGTGGCGGTTGGTCGAGCCAGCAACGCGCAGGTCATCACCGCAGTTGCAGCTGCCTTTCTCCTGATGAGATCGCCGGCGGAGACCCAAGAAGCAATCGATCGATGGACAGCAGGCGTGAGAAGGGTGACGGATCGACAGCCGAAATGAAAACTGTTGAAATAAACACGGTCCCTCAAGAGAGGTCAGCAAAGTTATCAGCCAGTGGCACGGCCGAACCTAAGTTGAACACCAAAGACCTAATGGAGACATTGCACGCTAAAATTAGGTCTCTTGACTTAGTGCACGTTAACTGGTGTGCAAAGTACTAAGCTTCGGCCTAGACGTTTTTCCTGACAAGAAACTCACTGAGACGAGTTCACGTATGAAGCATTCAGTATATAATAAGTATATAGACTTTGGCGCGATGTTTGTTCTTCTTCGATAATAGCAAGCATTGATTACCCCGCTTACTAGTAATGATTCCCACGAAAATGCGCCGAATTTAACATTTGCGAAGGGACGGTGCTTGTGAAGCTGACTGATGTGTTTCAGCGAGAGCGGCAAATATGCCTTCCGAGTACATATTATCGTGAAGGAACAGCCCACATGGATCATGGTGGGAGTAGCAGAAAGTGGTTGGCCGGACCCACTTTGCCTAGGACAAAGGCCAAAGGAGTTTAGAAGCTATGATCTAGTTAATAAAGGAGTGTATATTCCACCGCTTTTCTGTAGTCGATATTTAGATGTAACGGTGAAATAATTTATTTTTACCTTCAAGAACCCGAAGGAACATGTTTGAAACTTCTACAATTTGTGTAAGAATGATTTTGCCTGGTCCACTCGTGGTTCACACCATGCGTACATATAGAGCTTAAGTGTAAGTACGTTATATCTAGTACGGGAGGCGATGCCAATATTGTTCAATAATGCTATTTTTGCCGAATACAAGATATTTACTAATAATGTTAACCGATAAATTATATGTTATTATATTATATGTCATTAAATGCTAATTAGAGGGTAGCTCATACACATATACGCGATTAAGTTGCGATGCGTCGACATCACTCAATCTTTGACTAACCAGTTTTCTGTTCGGCGTTACAACAACATAAAGTATTCAACTGATCTGTGAATGTTACCTATATATCGGCACTCCATGGAGGCAGGGTCACCAAAACCTGTTCCGATACGACCGAGGAACCGTTCCAATTTAAAGCTCTTCCTTCTAATCGAGTGATCTAAATCGTTCTGCAACGATACATGATCCCATTGAATTTCGACTGCCAATCAGGCACACTCATGCCCATGTAATGTTCCGAGAAGATCCTCTGGATCCATTCCGGCCGCTGCAGGCGTCGTCGTCACCAGCCTCTTCAACATCTCGTATATATTTGCACCGACGCACAGCGTGGGAAAACGTCGTCCGTCAGACATATATGTATATATACATGAAACAATTGACGCCGTCATCCCTCAACAGATCTCCATTTACGATATGTTAACGGACGGAGAGTGATTTACGTTGCAGCATTTCGTGTTCATGTAGACGAGTCTCGCAAACTTTTCTCGGACCTGAAAAGGGCTTGAGTAAAAGTGTCATCGCTCCGGTTGGCCACGCCATGCGGACGGGCAGCTATCTAACGTCATACAACATATAATGCTAGCAACGAACCTAAGAACGAACAGTGCCATAACAAAACAGCTTGGGGTGAACTGGCGTCCACTAAGCCGATCGCCTCATTGGCGGCAGTGGATATGGTACTAGACGCTACCCGATTTCGTGAATGAGCTCTGATGCGGGTGGCTTGTCGCCAATTGCTGTCATACGGCTTCGAGTGCTTTCAACTACACTGCGTAGTGCGCTGACTACTTTACAGGTCCTGAATATCATACGTAACTGCTCAAGTTATAGTACTTCAGAGGGCGCCTCTGTAAGAAACGTCTGCCACCTACTCTCTCACGCTGACACCCGTCAGCGTCAGAAAGATACACATTCATTCAGATATATGATGGTTATTGGTAGCAATGCCTCCCACGAAGGTCCCAGCAAAAACGATTTAGCCTTCCTTACTTCAGGTCGGTTTCTCGAACTTCTTAGCTACATATAGTACATCGGGAAGGGTTGATTCTATAAGCCAAATTTTGTTTGACCTTATTTTTGGCAATAGTCAATATAACGAAAAAGAAAAAGTTATACTGGTACGTGTGTATTATGTAGCCGAAATAGACTCACTATAATTAATTTATTTTAAGTAGGAATGATCAATTGAAGACACCTATGTAGCTGACCCATACAGATCCATCAAGTGAAGTTGCAACGGGGAGCGATGCGTCATACCAGTAAAGTCGTCAAAATTTCCCTCGAAAGCAACTATACCTGACACGTTATTGACGACGCCACTTTGTAGAACGAGTGCCACACACACACACACACAAACAAACAAACAAACGAAGACACACACACACAAACATACATTCATTCATGCATACATACATACATACATACATACATACATACATACATACATACATACATACATATATACATACATACATATATACATACATACATACATCGACAGATTCTGATGTCGTATGTGTTTCAAATGCACCAGCCCGCATAGCTCTGACCAATGAAATCGTGTTAAAAACTGATCACATAACTGAACTCGATGTAATAATTTGTATAAACAACAACATGTGTTTGATTTTCTTTTAAAGTATAACTTTAAGACGGGCAACACTGTGGTGATGAGAAAAACGAAGTGGCTATCATATTAATTTTGTTGCGCAAGAAAAACCACGATGAAACGCGAAAAAATAGCGAGCGCTTCCATATGGTTCCGTTTTTTAAGGTATGGCCAAAGAGAAATTTCCAATAACATGGATTGCACTACATTTATAACCTGCGTGCATCTTAGAAATTTCGATAGTATGCTTGTAGAAACATATTGCTGCAAGAAAAAATAGACCGGTTCGTACAGCCTGATTCGAAAGCAAGCGTTAGGTCCTAAAGGAAATCAACGAGCCCGTCAAAGATATGGTCCTTTTTCTAGTAGTTTACTCTTAACCTAAAGACACAGTACAGAGAAACACATACACACACACACAATTATGCTCACCGGAGTAAACCTCTGTATTTCGAGTCTTAGGTCCGGTATCGCCGTTAGGCTCCCAGCGCGATACGAAACGTATGTCTTCAGCTGGGTTCGAGCCTGGACTACAATGTGTTCCTGAGATTAGTAAACAATACTAAAGCAGAAGTTGTCGACTTTTCACTTTAGACGTAATGGCAAATGTGCCATCAACTAATTGCGCAAAGCAAGTGACACGCGGCTGAAGTCAAGACTGCTAAACACAGTGTTGATATTATTAATATGCCTCACGAAACCTTTCCGAGATGCCCTTACATCTCGGGAATCGTTTCATACCGCGATCGTTCTGAAGATACCCGCTTCTTCATCAACATTGCCATTTAGCCAGTTCCAGCTAGCAGACTTTAATGCAAACTGTAACCTATTTTCCAGCTGATTTAAAAACCCTTGCAATAGTTACATGTAGTTGCAACGAGTAAACTAGTAGTTCTCTAACGACGTGACGCTACTAGCTTCTCACCATATATGTATATGGATATATTGGTTAATTAGAAGGTAAGAAGAGGTGATAATTTTTCGACACTGTGTGCCGCATACGGCACTGCCGAATGAAGAAGTCCAGCTAACGACTGTAGAGCTCTTGGGCTGAACATACTGATTGTAGCTGCAACAATTTTGTGACCCGCTTATCATAGATTTTTCCTATTTCACGCGGCACTTCACGAACCTTTCAATAGTATGGGCGGCCGGCATTGCACTGGCGATTGGTGCAGATTTGCAACAACGACGATAGCACCGACACCCCTTGCAAAAACATCAATATAAGAAAAATGCTCAAAAACATTACAAATATGTGTGTTTTTGGGTGCGTGTATGGCTGGGTGTGTATGTGTGCCCACTAGCCGAGATACTTAGCGGAGCATGTAACTATCTGGCGCCCGCTAGCGTCCGCTAGATATTTCAGCTCTGACAAGAACAACGAATTTCTGCTGCCATTGCCACAACAACTCCAAGTGGCAGTCTTTCAGTAACGCCGCTACCTACTACGACAACAACGTAGTCGTAGCAGTAGAACGTGGAGAGTTGCACCCGTTAGCCACGTTGGCTACTTTTGTTAAGTTGTCTATTCTTTGCCTAAAGTTATCGTCCACAGACCATGATCCCGATCCGTGGGAATGACGGAATGAGCTAAGGGGCGTTTAGTACTCATCGGGTCCGGCTAGTTGCCTTAGAGGCGAACATTGTTGCCGGCGGCAGCAGGATCAGAAGCAAAAGCATCGCGTTCTGCTCGTTCTTTCGTCCGATCCCACAAAACCGCTGACGATGGGAGCGGTTCCCGCCATTTTAGATGTCGCTTCGGTCGCTGCCGCTGACGAAACCGTTGGACTATTACCGCCACTATCACCGCACCGTTTCTATGGCGTGTCTGTGACTGTGCCATTTAGCAGCATTAGCACCGGTAGTAAACGCGCCTAAAATCTGCCGTCACCGTCGCCGCCGCCGCCATCTGTTTAAAGAGCCATTTTCCGTATGGGCTGTCGGAGTACGGTCGTCGCGCGATTGCCAGTCCACCTCGACCATACTTTAAGTGACACATCACAGTAGCGCACGTTAAGTCGAACGCGTTTAACGACATATAGATAGATAGATAGATAGATGGACATACATCGCGAGGACCACTGGTGCATTTACAATCACTTAATTACATGTTCCTTTTTAGTTGACGACCCCTTCGTGCTATTCATCCATGTTACGGATGCGATTAAATGGCCATTTATCTACATATCTGTACTGTCTATAAATAAATGGCCGTATCGGAGGATCAATGCCACAATAATATCCCGTTTGTAAGGGTAAAATTTCATGCATTACAGTAAACGGCCATGGTAAAATCGTAACTCTTTCAGGCAAAGCCCTGGAGCGCAGCGACACAGCAGAGCCTCTTAGTTTAAGCATGAGGGTGCCGACAAAGGAAAGGAACGAGATGTTCGGAAGTCACGCAATCCTATGGCGTTCAAACAAGTTATGCAAAATGTCAGAACGATATCATGTTAGAAGTGTAAAGAGCGACATAACTTCATATGGTTCCAAATGGTATTCACGTTTCTAAGCTTACGTTCAATATGCTCTAACATTGGGTCGGTTCTTACCACATACGAAGCGCGCTCGATGCCCATTATTATTAAAATTACAGAATTTTGTCTAATTTCGTATAGTACTGCTCTATTTTTGGATACTTTATCCGCAACTGGCACCTGTATTACAAGAAAGTAGGTAAAACTGAACATGATTAATTTGCACCGCCATCACAGAACGAAAGGAATATATTCTCGATTGGTTTGGACCCATGATCTTTCTGGTGGCATGTTTTACTCGAGTTAGACTCTGACACGAGTATCTTTATCGCTGCCTCACCCACAGTATCGCGGAGCGTCCAAACATGGGTAGCGTCTGTCAGTTGTTCGTTGATAAGGTTATTTCCGTGACCATTGAATACGTAACCTGAACATTATCATTAATTTCTATTTGTCTCTATGGGCAACCTGGCGACTAAACGACAGATAATCCTCTGCACAAGGACCTGTTGATGGGTGCATTAAAAAATTAGGGGGTAGGAATATATGTTGAAACTCAAAATTCACTTGAGTGAGGCGTTAACAGCTATCTTGTATCAGTTGTTGAATCCAGAGATGTGAGACATTGTTCGAGCTGCCTAACTAGTATTATTGATAGTTTGTGGTATCGTTAATCTTCACCTATTTTAACGTTTGCTAAAAAAATACCCACTTCTAAAGGTGCATATTTGCCACTAGCGAAATCCGCAATTCCTTGGCCGACTATTAGTGAAGAATTCGAAAGATGAAGTAAGGCTTCAAGAGATCTAACAATATGAGGAAGAAAAAGTGGCCATCCAGCGGCGGCGGCGGCGGCATTATCGCCGTCTCAGCCGCTGCGCGAGCTTCGGAGCAGATAGTCATTTAAACGCACCGAGCACGTGGCACCCATTGCGTGTCTCTGATCTGTTCTTCTCCTTCTGAACAAGCCTCCTCCCGCCGTTGGATTTTCTTGCAAACGAGAGCAAATGAATTTCAATTGTTTAACGTCGTTAATGATCGTTATCAGCTGTCTAGGCAATCGTTCGGTAGCCGTTACTGCCACTGGTAGGACCGTGGTTTTCATTTGAAGCTTGCTCGGTCGTCGACTGACGCAGTTATTCAAGAGCTGAATGCATCGGCCAACACACGTAATGGCAACGTCACTCTCGGATCTAACATGTCGACTCCTGCATTTTCTATAAAAAATACTGTTGCATGTTATAAATGCGGGACGTTTAGACAATACATTTTAATATATGCATCATAATGCAAGTGACCGGTCACTTAACCGTCGCTTAACTTACTTTTGTAGTACGTCCCGGATATGCGAAGTGAAGGTAATGAACCCAACCGCCCGAATTCTCCCAAAACATAACTTTTTCTGTATTTATTTCAGTTTTATCTTTTTTATTTATATTTCACTTATCTATCTCTGTATTTGTTCGGGTGTTGTATCCGCCAATGTAGAAAAATAGAGATTCGCCCCAAAATAGCCAAGCGTCTCTAAAGGGCGCTTATATTAAACAAAAGCACGACCGTATGCCCGCCTGCACGGTCAGGATAATTATTTAAAGAGGACCTGCGAAGCCCGCCCTAACATTTAGATGATTGCCGCCCTTTTCTCTACCGTAAACGGATGACTTTAAACAAAACCAGTCTATGAGAGCCGGCTGTCTAGAAGAGAGCTTATATTTGTATCCGATATATATATATGATTCATAAGAATGACCACTGATTTTGCTGTGCTCCTGCTGTTTCATCTGTAGCAGTGCGTTGCCTGAGGTTAATTTGGCCGCCTCTGCGTCTAGCCCATATATTATTTATGTGCTTGCCTTTATGAGCAAATTATCGACTGCTTGCGTGCGCTACCTATCGTTCTACACGCACACACATATATATACATACACATATTGTGCGGATGTGTTTTTACGCGAACGCTGACGATATGTCTGTATGGCAACAATGGCTGAATAATTCTGTATCGTTCAGGGGAAGAAACGGTACCCGCTATTGTCGCCGCAGTCATTTAGTGGTGATGATTCGAAAAGCTCTATAACACCGGCTGACTGTTGTTGTAGCGGCCATGATAGTCGTGCGTTCGAACGGGTTGCTGGTAAAGTTTGTCGAGTTGACGATCCGAGAACCAATCGATGGACCTCTTTTGAGCTAACTTCGATTATGGCTATTGTAGTTAGTCCAGCTACTTACCTACTGCTATAAGGTGCCGATGTTTCTTCTGCTGCTGGAGCTGCTACGAGCTTTGACGTTTCACTTGACAATACTATAACACAATATAGGGCGTGCGTACATACATATACACAGATCAGCTCGCTTTTACTGTTACCACTGGGCTTACACAACTTACCGAGACAGTCAACCGGAACCGAATGCGACGGCCCACATCAGCCCAGTATCGGGGAGGTATCGCCATGTCTAAGCTAACACGCATAGTTCATCTCTGCCTGTGCATGCGCACCTGCCCGGGCGCATTTGACCTAACAGAAATCATTCGACATAAACGCGAGACAAATGACATTTCGAAAGCGTACGACGACCATTTCTTATGTACATATATGTACACGACATCCTTGTACTTCATTTTAGACGGGCTACGTAAGGTTACCTTTCGCATACAACTTGCTGCTTGCAAATGATAAGTATGATACGGGAAGGGGTCGTAAGATAGTCTTTAACCTAAAAAAATCGTGCTAGCATAATTTTTGAAAACCTCCGCGCCAGCCTCTAGTGTTGACCCAGTGGGATAATAACCCTTCGCCGATAAAATGATATATGATGCTGACGATTTGTGATTATCGGCTCGAATGTACGATCCACACATAAGCAATAGAAGGCCTAATTCATTTACATGAAAATTCCGTTTGGAGCAGTAGCAACCGTAACGAAATGACTGTTTTACTCGGCAGAGTTTGTTCGAACTAAAGCAGGTCAAAACGCAACGTATCCATATATACGCTGCCTCTACCTAACGGCCCCTCCTGGGTGACCCTTAATACACACTTCCACATCGTAGGACAGCAGACTCGAAAACTTGTTAGCAATGCATACGAATCGAATTTTTACAGGGCGTTGCTGCCTTGAAGATAAAGGACATTTAACATCAGTCTCGTATGCACAGTCGGTCGGAATCGTCCAACTTCTAATTGTGTCTTATCCATCCGATCGGGCTTTTACCATGTACTCGTTCGGAGCCGTATCTAAATGTCCCGTTATTAAGTATTCTTTTCTCGACAAAAACTGCACAGATATAGCCGAACAAGCGTCAGCTTTTGCAATGTCTCATCCATTTCTAGCAATGAAATGTACGAAAGGTCATTTAAGACGGTATATAGGTGGCGCGACTGAGTGAACGTGTCACAACAGTGGCTTAGGTCCGATAGCAATAACTGTGGAGGTTTTCCATTGGTATAGATCAAGTGTAACGGACCCTTTAAACGGTCATTTGTTACTGAAGAACCGGAACGGTTCGTTGATCATCGGGCATCTGAACTCAACTTACAGCACGAACAAATCGCAACTTTGCAGTTGTCTTCTAAACAAGCTTGCCGCGAAGTTAGTATCTCATAGCGGGGCAACTATGGTCAAATTATTTCTCCAGTCTATAGGGGTGGCTCTAAATGGCTAACTTCCAATAACACCATTGATTGTCTATCTAGTCTACCGATTTGTTCGCTTAGGATCGCTGATTCTTGATAATTGATGCTCACTTAACGAGGTCGCGTTGTGGTCCATGTAATGTTGAACGCCACTTCTTAAGCCAGGCTATACAAGCTTGTCAACAACAATATGGGTAAAACCCTAGGTAACAGACGTTTATACACTGCCTGTTGCGTGATCATCTGTTGTCACAGATGCAGAAAATTTCACAGTGTCAAACTGACCAGCAGTTTCGGTCCGACGTGCTGTTCGCTAACGGCATAAAGTCAACTTGCTTGGTCGACAACCACACGTACCGAACCTCGTTTTTCCCCTCTAAAATTTCTCTTGAGGGCACCTCTTTTCAATTAGTGTTTCTCATGTCTACGCGCCATTATACGCATTTAAATTATGGAAAAGAAAAACTTCATCATTGTATCTTGTATGATCTAGCCGTGTTGTTAGAGGCTATCGACGACAATAATGTAAGCAATGCTAGTACCATTGACTCCGTCACGAATAGAAACGCCAACACGTGCGTTATATTTTATTTGTGTCCCTGTTTTTCTCTGAAGCGCTAACTTTATGGTGGCGGGGCGTGAAGCGATCATGCGCATCCTTCGATCACTGCCCAGGCACAGTCGGCACAATGAGCGACTCAACCACGACATTTGTGGAATTCAACGCGTACAGGCGTAAAGACAGCAGAAATGACCACCACCAAAAAAAAAAACATCCGACAACAACCGAAGGATGTCCTTAGGCTACCACCGTCGAAGCCTGCGACCGCGGTTACGGCAGGAGGAGCAGCCTGCCTTTGCGGGTTTAGCTACAAAATCCTTCCAGTCTGTCGGCATTAGCGCGGCTATTTGAGCCATCGAGAAGGGAGCAGGCCGAATGCTGAACGAGTTGTCTTCAAGTGAATAGTTACAAATACGAACGACAAGATTTAGCCTGACTAGATCGCTGATCGAAGCAAGTGGGTATCTATTATAGACTAACACACACACACACACACACACACACACACAAACACAAAGAGAAACATAAAACTATATAAAGATGAGTGCGCGTTAAAAATATTACCGTGCGATAAACATCGAACACGCTTCAAGTGTCGCTACTCGCAAATTACTTTTCTTAGAATGGCTATCAAACCAATTGAATACGTATTAGAAAGCGGGCTTCGTACAGATATATACACATGCACATATATATGTATGTGTGTATATGTCTAGGTGTACATGCTTATGTTTGGTTTAACGTGAAAATAGGCGAGAATTGGTTGTTATTTTGAGCCTGTCATAGAATAGAACCGGCTTTTACTTGATCCGCACGCGTGTAGGTAGCATAGTCTAGCTGGACAGTATAGTGGCTCTAAAAGATCACGTTGGAATAGTCTAGCGAAGAAAAAGTCGAGCTCTTGAGTAGCCAGATTGTAATAGTAACAAAAGTATCGATCCGATCCGGTCGCAGCTTTCGGGCAAAATAAGGCAAGAAACTTATTTTCTCGGTCGCTTGTACGTTTGCCGTCTTGCCTTCCTTAGTCGCACAGCATCCCGCATCCAATGATTACCCCATAGTTGCAGAATATGTTTGACAACTCAGATTGTTAATCTGCTCTATACAGACGATTCGGTAAATGATCTCATTAAACAAGCCCATCTAACCCAGATTGGCGACGAAGCACCCAGGACAATGACATGTTTTGTTGGTTAGCGGTGTGCGTGAGGATTTTATTCACGATCGATATTTTGAAATATTGTTCATTGTTGAAGTTTTCATAGCAATCTGATACTGGAACGGGTATATCTACTACAAATGATTATTGTGGTATTTCATCGCCACCAGCGGCACAATCATTCTTGCCATTATCTAAGTGAACAATAAAATGGGTAAATTGATTGAAGTGGCTACCGCCAATGATCGGGCATCGAAGTGGGGTAGATGTTCGCGGTACGGCCATAGGCCTACGAAACAAGCAAAACTAGTGCTACATTAGCGTTAGCGGCGATTCTGGCGAAATGCCAGCAATTGCGAGGCGGTCACCGGAATGAGTCGAATGATAGAAATCATTATCCGTTGTGCCGTCTACCGTCTGTCTCCCGGCTGCGGCCGCTGTCATCGCCGTATTAGCTCCGACCAACATTTGCAGCCAATGCAAAAAAGAAAGAAGACTGCAGCAGTAGCAGCGCAGATGCGTCGCTCGCTTGTCGTGCGGAGGGTAAAATCGCGTTTATATTCCAGCTGTGGCTAGCCCAGGCAAGAGCCGAGACAGGCCATGCTGTGCGAGCAACGGAGTGACGCCGTTCACCCTGGCTATGAACAACGGCAGCAGCAGCAGCAGCAGCAGCAGCAGCAGCAGTAGCAGCAGTAGCAGTAGCAGTAACAGTAGCAGCAGCAGCAGCAGCAGCAGCAGCAGCAGCAGCAGCAGCAGCAGTAGCAGTAGCAGTAACAGTAGCAGCAGCAGCAGCAGCAGCGAGCTGGCAAAAAGACAAGGTTGGACAGATGACTCTTCGCTCGTGAACAGCTTTTTTTCTTTGCCTTTCTTTTTCATAAAATGGATGAACAATTCGAATGATTATGAATCACACCTTTAGCATTATATTCGCTTCGCATAGCACCTTCGTAACTTTCAGTTGTTATTAATTTGTGAGAACATTCCGTCGACCAAATGCGTCCAATAAAAATCATAATAGCAACAATGGTAACAAAGATTACAAGCCGCACACAGCAGCGGCTTTTCTCATAACTAACAGCATATCCAATATATATATATATATATATATATATATATATATATATATATACAGACGAACAATCAACAACAACAACAACAACAACAGTAATAAATCAAAATGCACCAGAGTAATTAATTAATTAGTCCTTTATCTAGCACTTTTTGTTCCTTCTTTGACTTTCCGATTTCCTCCAATTATGGGTTTTGTGGATCGCATTTTGTTGCCGCTGTTCAAATGCATCTTGATTACAAACTGCTTAAAAAGCTATCAGCGCTATCGACGCACGGTAATACCGTGAACGTCTTCCTGTGGGCGCTCGTGCCTATCCCAACGCCATCGTTCGGTACCTGATATTGCTACTATTAGTGCGAGACGTAGCAATGTGTGTGTGTTTTGCGTGTTTTTACGCGTCTCTTTATGTGTACGTGTGCGTGAGGTTTTCATTGCCCTCTCTGAAGTCGACTTTTATCTCAATTCAGTCGATTTTTTTTTTTATCTCAATTTAATCAATTCAGTCGAGTTTAATCGAGTACGCTGGACATTCCGGTGAACTCCACGAGGCAAAATCCTGCTGGCATTTAGTTCAGGACGATCTCATCGGGGTAAAATAGTAAATGGTTGTCGAGACGTTTATGCATTTCCATCACACGCATACACATATGCGTGTGTAAGACATATACGTAAGATAGACGTACGCTGAAACATTGGCCGTTTCTGGTCAAATACGCGGGTAACGAAAGGGTCAGTCACTCGGTAGGACATTATCAAACGATGATTTCTGTTGCTGGCCGGCGGCGTCTTCGGCTATCGGACTGTTGCTATCTGGCGGTGTGCGCACACCGCTGACAGCTGCATCTGCACTCAAGCGTCGGCCTCTGACAGACGTCGTTCGCTGCCATTGCTTCAGCTTTGTTCAGTCCGATGTGGTCTGGCCCGGTGCGCTTAGTGAAACCGTCGTCCTCGTGCTGAGTAAGCGTAATTTCATCTCTTCTATTTCATTACTGCGATTCGTTTTGAAAAGAATCTTAACCAAATCTTCGCGTCGTTCCACTGACATCAACAACAGCAACAAAAACAACGACAAATACGACAAGAACAGCAACATTTGTAACGGCGGCAATCGCGTCTGCGTCAATGGCCGATGATAGGATGATCACGTCCGTGCGTGCGCGAAGTTCGATCGCAACATCATTATCAGCGAGAAACGCCATTATCATTATTTGCCATCTTCGGAAGCGGCCTCGCTGGCACCACCTTCAAAAAAATGTAGAGGAATAACGTTACGTCGCACTCGGTTGTGCTAATACTCGAACGAAAAATGGTTCTGTAATGAAGCAAACAGGGACCAGTCATAATGACATTATCATTGTATTTCGACGACCCTTTCGACAAACCCCGCTTGTCCAAGACGGCAGTCTGATTTATATATGTATATGAGTATGTTTATTCCGAAGCTATTGTAATGCTATATATTATAACAACATTTATTATATTTTTGGCTCATGACTAGTTATTCAACCCGCTTTGTCCAGCCATCGACACATAGATCAGTGGGACGGTTATTGATTATTTATCTCTGTCTATTCATAAAACAGCAGAAAACAAACGCGGAGCAAAAACACCAGAGAGTAACAAATAGTTCGTTCGCTTGAATCTGACAACCAGCCTTGTCACCAACACCCACCGCTGTCTATAATAGAATTTAGATAATTACGTGAACGCTGCTCTGGACAGGTAGCTGCACTACTCTTCTGCGCGCAACGATAGCTCAAGGATTTCTTATTGTTATGGTCGATCGGTCGATGAATGAACAAATTCAACAAACAATCACATTAATTGTTACTAAGGGAAAAACGACGCAGCTGTTCTGGTTGATTTATTCCAGGTCACTCATGTAGGTAAATAGGTAGCCGGTTAATTACAGCAATCTATAGTCCGGTAATAGTTGGGGGGAATAATCTAGCCCGTTGAAGCGTTATCTAAGTGAGATACCTATTTGTACTTTTTGTCGCGGGTTTTTTCAGAAGGCTGTGACAGCCCAGAGCGCGGTACTGACTCACCGCCAAGTGGCGGTTCGGGAAATATATGTAGCGGCAATCTCAAAATGAAGAAGCAACGGAAAGCACGAACTGCTTTTACGGATCACCAACTGCAGACCTTAGAGAAAAGTTTCGAACGACAGAAATATCTCAGCGTCCAGGATCGCATGGAATTGGCTGCAAAATTAAATCTAACGGATACCCAAGTGAAAACTTGGTACCAGAACCGAAGGTGTGTAATAAATCTCATAGAAAAGATCGACCGCTTTTAATGGAAATAGTATTTTACTTACACATACTTTAAATCTTTGTGAGTCGCTCTTACTTGTGCCGGGTGTTTATCTACAACTATGTTCCTATACTCGAAGACGTCTAACCCTAGTGAAAACAAAAAAGGCACAAGTGTATTTCTATCAATTTATCTCTCGTCTAGATTTAATCTCTGTTCTACGCTGCACGAGTCGCAAGCTGAACGCTTTAGAAGGTTGGCCTGCTTAGCTTTGTTAACAGCGACATCCCTTTGCTTGCTATTGCGACATGACTTATTTCCAGGACAAAATGGAAACGTCAAACAGCTGTAGGTCTCGAACTTCTGGCTGAGGCAGGCAACTACGCAGCAGTACAGCGTATGCTACAAACTGCACCCTACTGGCTTCAGAGCTACGCGGGTGTAACGCCGCAGACCTCCGTCAACGCGATGGCTGCTCTCGACGTGTTTTACCGCCAGGCCGCACTGCAGCAGGCTCAACAACAGCAGCAGCAGCAGCAGCAGCAGCAGAAGCCGATAGCTAGTTTCCGGCCGCCAATGTTTTCATCAGGTGGTCCTGGGGCGCCAGGCGCACCCCCTAGCGGCGGCGCTACCGTTCCATCGGTTCCAACGGCTACTTCCCCCACGACCGTGTCGGGTGCAGCCACATCACCTTGCAGCAGCACAGGTCACCACAGTCCGGTGGATGTAGGCTCACCGCTAAGTATGCACACGTCCAGTGGAGCAGCGCAGCAGAATGTTGGCCTGCATAGCCGACGTTCCGATGTAACGTCACCACTCGAATTTAGCGGTGCGCCAAATGACGGATTAACGGCCGTCGGTAACCCTGTTTCTCATTTAAGTAATCATCCTCTCCACTCGCTTTCACCTTCGCCCCCGCTAGATAGTTCTCCGGTTCCCGCCGGTTCGGCTAGCTCAAGACCTTCTAGCGTGCCACCAGTGCGGCCGTCGTCGGGGGCTGCGGCAGTTGTTACCCCAGCGTCGACGACCGCTTTACATCATAGTAGCGGGGTGCGGGAAACGTCACAGCACCCCATGTAAAACACGAACCATAATAATAATAATTAATATTAAGCCAATAAACAACTCTGTGGTGTCATAATAATAATGATGATAGTAATAGAATATAGCTACATATAAATAAATGCCAATAAAACACATAGCTAGCTCAGCAGGTTCACGGTGAATAAGGACTATTCAATGTGGGGGTGTTCACATCTGTCGTTCTACAAAGGCGATGAGCTGCCCTTGTACGTATGGCGTGTAGACGTGTATGTGGCTTGTGGTCGAATCGTGAATGGTGATATGGATTTAACTCAGTTCGCTTCGAATTAAGTGATATCGGTTTAGGGTTGAGGTATAAGAAAGCGCCGATGTTGACTTGTCAATGACGATCATAAACGAACACAAACTGCAGGCAGTAAGTGGCAGCAGCGACAACCGAAGCAGATCTTTGAAGAAGCGCGTTTTGTACTGAAAGCCTTAAGATAGTTATTATTGTAGATAAACACGACAGGGGGTCGTGACGGAGCGCATTTGATTCTTCCAACCGCTTGCCATACCCGTAGCGTATTATAGTGCTACTTGCAGTTCAGATGCGTTCTCGTACCACATAAATTTTCGACGAAAATAAAGCTGATGATAACGGCGAGAGGTTGCGTGTTGAATAAACGTCAACGAAATACTGTATATGCACCGGACAACGAACAATACAAATCTATATTTTGTTGCCTTTATCACAGGCAGCTATTTCTTAACATTGTCGTATACCCAACTTCGGAAGCGGTGAACATACTATAATAATGCGTAACTCACAAATGGATAGCTATAGTATTTTGCGTGTGGTCCAGTCCAGCAATAAGCATCGCAAATACAACAATAACATTGTAAATACATACAATCAACGATGACGATAATAGTTATTATAAATAATAGATAAACAATAGCTGTGTGTGTTATTGTGTCTGTGGATGTGCATGCACGTGCTTGCACGATAGCCGAGCCACTACCGAAACCCAAAACTGATTGATAGTACCTATAGCAATGCTTTCGCAATTACTCCGGCAAGAAGCTCGAAAAAATCGTCGAAATAGTTTTGTTTTTTTCGTATGGTTCGAACACGCTCTTTATTTGCTCGCCACTGGAAACGGGTCGTCTGCTAAGCAGAGGATGTGATATATATTTTCACGAAAGGGTAAAAACGTGCGATTGTTGAGGGGGCGAATGCTGAAGACTGCGTCAACATCGAAAGCAACATTGGCAATGCTCCGACATTGAGCAATTAGCAGTCGACAGGACTACACCGTGACCACGACACGAACACCCACCTTTTCAAATTAGAGGAACCCGCCACGGGACGCCGCACGACGTATCATAAAACGACCAACGTTATAATGTTCAGTTTGCTTTGGACTGATTCCTGTATATAATAATGGATAATGACAAGCTGACATAGCGGTGACATTGTCGCGATTTTACTTGACACGCGCATTAGTTAAAAATGTTGTTTCAGCTAAGAAACGAAATAGCTAGAGAATGAACAGCTTCTACCATCACTTCTACCGCTGCTCGTTCTCGTGAGGTCGACCGGCCGGCGTCAGCTAGATCGGTTGCTTGTACATAGAAACAAAACAATGAATATGATTTAGAGTAAATTTAGAGGGTCATGTAAACTACGATATGAGCTAATGACAGCAAAGAAAATAACGATTTTTGCCATTTCTGCTGCTACTGCCGCCGTCTGCCGGACGTCATCAACTAAATCCACTTTCTGTACATAGGCGTATCACACAAAAGAACAATAAGTACGATATACACAGTAGCAAGAAGTAAGCGCAATATGAAAGCAGAGAAGAAGATGCGCAAAAGTAACGGTATCCCTATCGACGTCTGCTTCTCCGATGCAACCTTCGAATGCGGGTGGTCAATCGGCAACGGGTCAACGAACAGGAATCAGAAGCTTAGTAACAATAAATATATAATAATATAATTATTATTAATGATATGCAGAATGATGGCGTAAGGCATGATTTGACGCTGCTTGTTTTTAGCGGAATAAAGCCGTCAAAACCCTACGTATGCGAACGTATGTTCGGGGATTTGTGCTTATAATTGTTAGCTATTGTTTCCACTCCGGCGATTTTCGTTTATCCTCACTACTTAGACAACCACTCGACACTTACAACCAACCAAAAAGATAGTAGCGTTTTAATTCGTGCCCAATCGACAGAATAGTGACAATGATATCACCATTATTCCGTATTAATTATAATCGTAATTCTGCTGTCTTTTTAAGTCAAAAACAAAAAAGCAATTCTTACATACATATGGATTTCGAAAGGCCGACTATAAACATTGCGCATAATGATCGATACTCAGTAGGTTTCGCGAGTTAGCTAGAGGCAGTCGTCTGCATAAACTGCTTTTTAACTAGCTTCGATTATCTAGACACGCGAGTGTATGTGCATGTGTCTGGGTTTGTGTGAATCTGTGTGACCACACGGGTAAAAGAATTGATCAAAGCCTTTCGTCTTGATTCATGGACACTGGACACCAGAACCAAACGCACGTTAGATAGCCTGCTTGGTGATATGAGTGGTTATTATAGAAACATAAAGGCGCGCGATAACGGAGGCAAATACGGAGAGACGGATTATCGTAGATTCATAATGGAAATTATCCAGACAACGCAATAAAGATAGAATGACCTCAAGTAAATCTTAAACGAAATGATACCATTGTGTTTTCAAACGATAGCTTAATTCAATCATAGGTATGATATTGTACGGGTTGAACCCTATGGCCTGCTACCGATGTTAGTCCTGATAGGCCCGAAAGGCCTTTTTCCTCTTCGCTGCCAATTTATATTCGCAAAGAGATAATTTGATCGAGTGGAAATTGCGTTATTGTTTTTTGCGTTACGCTTTGCCTGTGGATTATCGAAGTGGTAGCTGAAGCAGTATTTTAATGAACTAATAGAACAAAAGATGAAAATGCGTATAGAATTAATTACGAAAGAAAAAAACATCTCAGGTGCTAAAGCCTGAATAAATCCCCCAACCCGTAGCTTTCATGTAATACGTAATCCACGAAAAGTCGAGCTCATTAGACCGTGAATTGAAATTAGATGCGAATTATTTACAGCTAACAGTCCGCAATTAAAGCCATAGTTCAGATTTAAACAAAACATTACCAGGAAAGCTCGTTAAAATACGAACGATTTTACCGTTTTGGTTTGCCCAGGGCCGAGATAAAACTAGGCCTGCATGGCCAAATCATGTTGCACAGCTGATTCAGCTCCATCGATGTTTAACAGGATCCTTGGACGCAATTGATCCATTGATTAACGCGCAGGTAAATTTTGGAATCGTGTTTAAAACCCCATGGTTGTAGGTATAACGTCTTTCAATTTCTAGAAACAAACCTCAAATCTCACAAGGCTCTGCTGTACGTACCCGTTCTTCAAGTCACTTTGAGATCGACCTACTGCTTCCCTCATGCGCTTCTTAATATCTGGTAGCTCCATAAACTATAAGCCGTTTATTAGAACGAAATTTTGTATCGACCTATAGTGCCCTACAGTTTCAGACACACCAATATCAAATCCCAATGTTAACCTTCTATCAAATAAAACCAACCGAAAAGCAGACTACAAACAATTGCTTGTAAGTCTCTTTTCGATTTTTTGTCACTCCAGAACCTTACTTATTGAATATATCTAGCCCATACTACCCCTTATTCCTTAATCGAACCCGCACATCAAAATTTATTTGGCCTTTAAAGTTAATTCATCACTTATTGTTTCTTTTTTGTATGGTGTTACGTCACCTTTATTAGGTACGTGTGAGGTAGCTATTTCTGTATCAGTGTTTTTTAGCAAAGTACCCCTTTAACTGAATCCAATAATTATCCGTCAGTTACAGAGTGAATCGGTTGACATAATAGTTCGTGCGGTGGCTCTTTCCGTTCCAGACTACCTCCATAATCCTAATGAGTTGCTTTTTTTATGTAGGTAAAAAAATACACGTTCCTATAGTCTTCCATCTTGTATAAGTACTATTTTTTTTAGCACTTCCTGCCAATTCTCTTCTTGTTATATTCAGGCAAAAGCATGCTTGGTATCTTACTTCCTGAATTACAGTGTCGGATAGCTTGTTTCATGTTGAAACCAGCTATATGTTGGTCTCTAGGCTAGATCACGTCGCTAAGCAGGTGTTCTTCAAGTAATCGCACAGCCAAACCTTTGCTTGCTGTTATCGCGGTGACGACAAGCCCTAAGCTGTAACGGTTCATGTCTTTCTAAGCACTAGTATGAAAAAAACAATTTGGTTTAATCATTTTCATCAGATTCTCATCATAAACATTACCACCGATGTTGACGGCCATTCATAAAGCATCCATCACGAAACGGCCTAAACGTTATATCTGAAAATATAATTAATTAATAGTGTACTTAGTATAACTAAAAACTATATATATATATATATATATTTTTTTTTTTTTTTTTGTCGACAAGTTTTGGGTGAAAAATACTTGTTTAGAACTTCTAATCAAGTATTCCCCGGGCCTAACGTTCCAGTTCTGTTTCTTAGTCCACCAACTTAGCACTGCGCTTTGCAAAATTGAAGTGGCACCATTAAAAATCTTTGGGTTTGTTAATTCACAAAGCTCAATATGATTTGTTACTGTATCGCGTCGCCTAAACGTGACCTTAATATGAGACTTCGTTTTGTATTTAAAAATGTCCACTTGCTATTTGTACGTAAAGTCATTAGCTTGTTTTTTTCCCCATATAAACACCTGTGGCCAAGCGTCATACTAAGACCCCGATATGAAATTTAGCTGCACCGATGGCGCCATCTAGCGGCAGAGAGACAAACTAAAGATATAAATGAACGTTCATAATTCCTCCGTTTACTCTTTCCTGTCGCGATCTGTGTGTGTATGGGAGATGTGTGCGTGCTGCTGAGAAAAGCATCAGGGACAATAGGAAAGCCAGCCTCCAATGGAGAACGCCGTTCAACGGCTTTGGCAGTAGCGGCAGCTGCTGCCGCCGCTAAAGTAGAACTGCATATAGACATAACGGTGGGTATAACAACGATTTCCCCACTGTCGCCGCCGTTGCAATTGTGTTTACGATAAAAGTGAAGCTGTTTATGAACACAGTCAGCTGGCTGTGTCTATGGGTAGATTGCATAAGCTTGACCACCAGCTTTAGGCGACGTTGATCTGCTGCTATAACTGCATCAAACAAATTTTACCCGACGCATTTAGGAGTTTCGCATAAATAGGGTGGGCTCCTAGTGATTTGAAAAAAGTTATTTAGCAGTTTGAGAGTTTATATTTACATCTGCTAAAGTAACAAGAAGTGCAACAAAAGTAAGAGTGAAAAAATTAAGTGATATCTTTATAACTGTTAAGCGACCTTTTTGCCAGCACGAAGTAAAAT
Organism: Varroa jacobsoni; assembly: GCF_002532875.2. Taxonomy (NCBI): domain Eukaryota; kingdom Metazoa; phylum Arthropoda; class Arachnida; order Mesostigmata; family Varroidae; genus Varroa; species Varroa jacobsoni. Next base: position 157,129 of record NW_019214158.1, on the reverse strand, counting down.
GAATTTTCCAACCTCTATGCTTCAAGACCGATATTGCTGTTAGGCAAGTTCCACCATACAGGTGACCACCACGAAACGAAGCGTATCTGTGCCCGGGTTTGAACCCGAACCACAGCGTATTCCTAGAATTAGCAGGCAATTATGCTATCCGCTACACCATCGCAGAGGCTTCATTATTGGTCCTACTCTGTATCATGTGTCCTTAAGATTTAACAGGCAAGCTCGTTACCACCGCGCCATCTCGGAGATCGCATGGAATCCTTAATAACTGCATCATGCTGAATGAATCACGCAGCGAACGTCTAAAGCATATAGAATTTAATAAAATACCGACGATTTGGTGCTGCATAAACCCATTCTCCAGGCATCAGTATTGGCCAGTCAAAGCAGCCGACAGTGAAGTGAGGTTGTGATTTAAGCGGTCTTGCTCGCTGTTGGCAATCTTGAATGCTTGCGCCTGTCTTTATTTATACATCAATATATAATGACGCAGCTATCATACAATATAGCCGGGACGTCATTGTCGTCAGATTGGGTCACGATCACGGTAACTTTTACACCGCCGTTTGTATAGTGGCGCGACTATTATATAGGCAGCAGCTGCAGCAGCAGCAGTGGCAGTGGCAGCAGCCGCTGCATCATTGTGTCTATCTTGAGATTATTATTGGCCTGCCTGCATGCCTGCCTGCCTGTCTGCCTGTTTGCCTGTCTACCGGCCCGTGGCTTCATTCAGCATCAAGCAAAAGGGAACATGGTAAAGGAATGAAGCTACAGGAGAAGATTCAAATTTGAATCGTGACCCAGGAAACGAACTGTGCAACAGAAGCGCCACTGTCGCAGGCGTCATCAGCTTCGAACGATGGTGGTTCCTTTTACACTACACTATGCCTTCTTATTTTTCCTCTTCGAGCTAGATCTTCTCTTCTGTGGTTTCTCAGCGGTCGCCGTATTGGCTAGCCATCCAGAGGTCGACTGCTTGTGCTTTATTGATCGGCCGCCGCAGAACCAATAGACCCACCATGGACATACCAGACCTTTGTACCAGCCGATATTCGAATTGAGGCGGCACTGGAGGCGTCTGTCGTAATAACTTGAACAGTGGCTGATATCGGTCGTGGTAAATCAGAGAGTGCCGGTTCTGGGTGACTTGCCAGTTTGCGGCTTGAGTCAGGCGTCCGCAGATGCGATTGCAGGCGGCGGAACAGTTAAATACGATATCGAAGACGTCCGACGGTCGTACAACAGCCGTTGCTGTTGCTTATGTTGTCTAGCCAAATGGACGATGAAATAGAACCGAGGGTTTGGTCGGCCGTCAGTAGAGCCGTCGGCCAATAAACAGCGGAGAAAAGCGTCACCATCGCCACCATCGTTATACATAATACCACTGCCTCAGATACAAGTGTCTCACTCGGATACGCACCTAGACGCCATCTCTACGCTCCTGTCCCGCTGAGGCCGCCATTGAGGGCATAAAGACCTCAGAGGCAGCAGAAGTGCTGGGGGGTCAATGTCCGCTAGCACTGCTCAAGGGGTCCTCGCGTAGTGCAAGCGTGCAACGATGTGCGATTCGATGAACTTCTGTTGCCCTGTTAAACTCCTACAGCAGACTGTAGTTAAAATAAGATCGAATTCGTATATACGTCGTGTGAGTTCGATGTATATTTTTGTGAGAACTTTAAGGAAATGAAACAGGTATCCTCGAATCGGGGATTACATAGCTAACAAAGGATATGCTTTATACAACGGTTTGATTTCGGACCTGATAAGAATGCACTACTTGAGTACTTCTATTATTAGAAGTTGTCATATATACAGTGACGAACCGAGATACTACCAGTCAAAGTATATGGGGTGCACAATGAAGTTAAACTGCGTATTGGGACAGGCTGTGCTATCAATTTCGTGGGTAAATAATGGTGTTAAAGCAACGAATGGTTCAAGGTGCGTGTGAGGACTGGGGTAGCGTTTGGTATCAAATTGGATGTCAGAATGCCTCGAATAATTGTCCAACAGGCCAAGATGCAAATGGTGACACAGTAGGACAATGCACGCCTTCTCCCAACTTACCATTTGGTTGCCCATCTGGATGGAACTAAGTAGATCTATTACAGAAACTATTGAGTTAATGGCCCAATAGGCAAAGCTGTTATTAATATGTTAGTAAAACCGAATATTATGAAATAACAAGTTGGAGTTTTTGACAAGTATTCTCCCAAGCATCTTTTGTACAGTATTGTTTCCGTGCGCAAACGCTGTCCTCTTTTTCCTAATAAGGCAACGTATATGAGTTGGTTAAATTGCAAATGGCATCTTATTAAGCTACATAAGAATTTTCGTAAAACAAATAAGCTGAGGTTTACGATGGTATTCAACATTTCGAATGATCAAGGAACAGCCATAAAAAAAGACTGACATTAATCACTATTTTTATTGATATTGCCGATGCTGAGGTATCTTGCATGCGGCGAACAGGATCATCGGTCCTATTTTCTCTCCAATCGAATACAATTCTGCTAGACGCATTGCGAGCAGTGAATAGTTCGTCAACTGCTCTAACACGAAAAAGTCGGTTTTTCACGGGCGCACCGCTGCAATTATCGCAAGCCTTGGATGTGCACACGCAGGAAAAAGCGCTTGTAGAAGAGTTCAGTGGACAAGGCCCCGGGGATAGAAGGCCATGGGGTAGGCTTACAATAAATCTGAAACGGCGACAACAACAACCAGCAAATAAATCTCCATCTACCCACTCACCTACTTATCTTTGGTAGTTTATCAGTCCTTCGCGCTGTTTCTCCTGCATTCGTAGCCTACCTCATATCTCTTTAGTTTTCTGTTACGGATGAGAGAGCACAGCTTGAAATTACATCTCACCAATCTCTCCCCTTACAACCTCTTTTCCAGCACCGCCACCCCCCGCCTCCTAGCTTGCCTGTTTCCCAATGAGCCTCTGTTTGAGTCCTTGTGCTTTGCCCTGTCTAACTTTCCTCGCATACATTGCTATATTTCTCCATCATTGATCCTTGGCGACGAACATCGTACAAGCATTATAGTGCGACAGAGTGGGCCATTAATGTGACTAGGTTATGCCGACTACATCCTCTACACTCGGTCCATTCGTTGTTCATTGGAGAGTGCGATGAAGGAAAGTAGGGCTCCGGGGGTAAGCAGCTGAAAGGCGAAGGAAGGCGCGGAGTAGAAGAAATAAAAATCGCCGTTCGTCGTTGGTGTCTCGTTTGGTGGTCTCTAGCTTCCTACTCTGAAGTGGTAGTAGGACAAGGGTATGATAGGAGGCCATGGGTACTCGTCAGTTCTCCGCACTCATGTCCTACTCGTTCCATTCAGCGAGCAACAGTGTTAACCGACCCCCGAAGTGCGACACCCCTAAAGAATTCGTCAACACCAATGAAGTAAAGGCGGAATAAAGCGCGAGCCAGCGAAAGTAGAAAAGACCGTCGGATCATCGTAATATGGTGCCAATTGCACTCGCCAGAACAAGTACCTTCAACCTTGAACACAGCTTAAGTCGCTACTTATTCATAATTTGTTATACCGTCAATAAGATGCATCGGTCAGAACGTAGGCCGCAAAAATTGTATTACGAGATATTGTTTGTTAGGTTAGGTTTGTTAAAAACCTAACCTTATCTTGTATTACGGTAATAGGACTAAACATCAATGAGACTTTAACACGTACGTAATACATACATGATAAATAACTGGCACCAGAGCTTTATACCCTGAAGAAGGCAGTATATTTTCAACCTTAATATCCCCTTCAACTGCGGACTGAAAATCCATCTGTTTATCTTTACTGTTTTGCCTACATCCTTGATCAGCTACAATACGAATTGGACATACGCAGAAAATAGCACGGAGAGCTAAAAAGTTTATATTAGCACCTGCAGTTCATACTGCCGGTCGTTCCATATATCCTATTGCATCGTGCTGAACTCCTTAGGCGTGCTCTTATATGTTGCAACTATGGTGGCTACAGGTGTGAGCAGAGAGTATGAAGAGGAAGACACTTGCGGGTGATGAGAGGCAGGATGTGTGGGTCCTGCTGCGGGCTGGTCTTGTTCGCGTTCTCGCGTCGTAGAGTCGAGTGAAAATAAGTGAGTTGTTCCCTGCCACTATAGCCACCACACTGCCATCACAGCGACCACTGCGATAACGAAGACCGCTTTTTTGGGTTTCGCCGGTGCCGGCCAATCTATAGATAAATCTGTCTGGTTCTCTCCTCCCTACCTTCTGATGGCGTTCTTTTCTGATGATGATGATGGTGGCTTGGTGGGTCCGTCGCTCGTTCATTCGACCATTTCTCCCAACGCTGCGATGCGGTGCAATGCCGGTCAAAGCGAGTGCAAAAGACGCCCGCTAGGAACCAGTAACAGCGAAAGAAGCGATGAATAAAATTAGTTTCTCATTAAATCTCTCTAGTTTTCGGGTAGGGCTCTGCATTAGCACAGACGCACGCACGCACACTCCTGCAATCATACTCTATCCTAACTAATAGGGCTACAACTGCCGCTTTCCATAGACGGACGCTTTTGCCTCAATCTGTGCGCGCTCTCCGCGACTGCATCTCGATCCTCATCTCTGCTTTTCAGCGACGGATCTACCCTCAGTCCAACCATTCTGTTACACCTGGAAGCCCAGTTTTTAGTCGTTCAAGTCGTTTTCATTTACTCTCGGTTGGCCCCGTGATGGTCGATACGTGTGGGTAGCTCCTCAAGTTTTTGTGGGACTAACCACTAGGGCCGGGGCAGAATAGGGAGTAAAAAATGAGCTGAGAAGAGTACATCAGAGGTAGCTTTGGTAGGGTACGAGACTGCGTCTCTTCCCTCATATAGAGGATGCCCCTCTTCCCCTGCTTTCGTTCAAGGAGAATCTGCTAATTTGCTTAGAAGAATCATCCTGCTTATTTAGACAGCTCAGATTGCCCAAGTTATAACGGTACCTAAGAAACGATCATTTCCGTCGCCGATATCGCAGAGACTAAATGAACGAGACGGTGAGATCGCCTAGGAGAGAGATGACGACGATCGTAGAGTGGAGCAAATATGGAGATGAATACCGAAGTCCCTGCCTTACATTCCAAGCACCTTCCTATAGGACTTCCTATGCTCAGATAACTTCTCGTCCCACCCAATTGAGCAGCTCCATAAATATTTCAGTTTCCCAAATGTTCTAGAATTGCTTATCAATTGAAACTTATATTATCTGAGTGATTTGAGTACATCACGTAAAAACGGCAGCAGAAAGTGAACATGGTGAGTACGATACGGCGTAGCTACATTCGGAACAGAACATCGAAAATGCGTATAAAGTTTAAAGGCGCTTGTATCGATCGTACATATAGGTTTCGAAACAAAACTCTCGTTCAGTTCCAATTTTCCCATTCCACATGTTTCCATTACAATGTTATATTTATATAGCGTGCTATGGCTCTTAAATGAGGTATCTATACAAATATATACGAACTTAAAGGGCACCGTCGGAAGGAGGTCTGCTAAATATTAGTTACTACACGCGACCTAAACTTGATACGTACATCTTAGTTTGAAGACAGATACACAACATAACTATTGATTGCTGTGCCGTATTATGCATGGATTTTCACATATACACTAAGGACTGGAAAAAGCGAAAGGAACTTATTGAAACTAAAGGAACTTGATGAGAAACTTTTTTATGTGTTACGTTAACGATGTGGCAACTTACGTGGTTGTGCATTCGGTTGCCACCTTCTGTCACCGCTATGTTGCCATGATAATGGCACCTAACTACACTTACAGGAAACTCCTCCAATAAATACGTTAATTTTTGTCGATATTCATAATGTGTTCAAAGCTCCCGCGATAGTTTCCCCACCGAGTACAACGAAAAGTTCTTCCCCTCCACCGGTGACTTTGTCGTTTTGCTACTTTCTGTTCCTTTTTGTCCAATCAGTGATTTTTGCTTACTTTTAAATTACCTTAGTTTGATTCTTGTGAATTGTCTGCGTCTTTTGTGTCGTGTTTACGTGTACTCATTGTTGCTTCAGCGGTCTCTTTCCCGTACTTCTCTGCTGATAGCTCCTCCTAGCGGCGATTTTTCATTTCGCTTTCCCTCTCATTGCCTCCCGTAGTCGCCATATTGTTCGCTATGTCTTCATTTATTTCCTCTGTTTATTTCGTGATCTATGTTATTGGCTCACTCTTTTTCGTATCAACCCCTCGTGAGCAGCTTCTATGATTGGCTAACGTTTGCTCGTTGTCATCGTTGTCTAATCTAATGATAGAACACTTTATATGAACATGTAAGCGTATGAAGGCGGCCTATTCACACGTAGCCATACATACAACGCACAGCCTCTTAGAAACGGATTTACAGCCTATGTACCTCTCTGTACAAAGATACACAGTTTTATATATACATATACTAGATCTGTCTACGGCGGCATACCTATGCATGCAGGCATGCAACGGTGGGACCCATATGCGTACAGATGATTAGTTTTTACTTACTTGTACGTCTGTGTTAAACACCCTCATATTCACAAGATCAACTTTAAGGCACCTAGAAAGTGATACCGGGAAACGTAATCTAAACCACGACCCCAACCAAAAAGAGTAACAAAAAAAAGAAACGGACACTGTGATCGTGAGCAGGCAGAAAGCTGCCCAACTTTTCAAACAATCAGTCGCACATTCACAGGCAAATTAACATGAATCTATTATAAATCATGAAGAAATCAGCAGAAAGAAAACGAGATCTATAGGAAGAGATCCTAGAATAAGTAATAGCGGCAATGAAAACTGCGATTACGTAGTCATCTTCGTTGCCGTAGCGTTGTCGCAGTGGGCGGCGCTTGCGTCGACGTTTTCTGTTAATACTGTATAATGCAGCCAGTTGTTTGTGGATGTCATCTCAGCGGTACCACGACACTTGTAGTTAACATGATGACAGACAGACGACAACAAAAATGGAAAAGCAAAGAAAAAAAGATGAGTTTAAGTACTTGCAACAACGACAAATCTCGATAAGAAGGGAGCGTATGACTAAATGAGAAGTACGCGATGTCGAGGACTGGGACGGTGGCACGCCGGGGACGCAGTGAGAAAACGGACGGCGGGTAGATGAATAAAAGAGATGAGATTAGCAGGTGGACAATTGACACAAATCATTCACGTCTATGAGTGTAGGTATCTGAACATGTATCAGAAAAAAGAAAAAAATCTGCGAGACAGGTAGACACCGCTAAGCACACAATGCCAATAGGCAAACAAAGAAAATCCCGTCACACAAAAAGCCCGTCGCCAACGCAGTCTCTAGCTGGCCGGATGCGAATTAGCGTGCATCACGACTTCGCCACGTCGATCGTTCCTTTTCTAAAAAGACCTCAAGACATCAATACGCAACTGAATTACGCATCTATCTTGATTGGTCAACATCAGATGTCCACCAATGGACCGTTGTCTATTACAGCATATGTGCATTAAAAAAAATAGATTTAACACGGATAAGAAGCATGAGCTCTCCGCGTCGATGAAGCCATTAATATTGTAATAGGTCATTTGCCCGTCATAAGAGTAGCCGCACGTTTCAACAAACACAGAAATACCAAACAAAAATAAACAAAGTATATAAATAAAAAAAAATGTTAGTGTTTTTATTAAAGTACCTGCGCAGATGGTTGTTTTCGGTTTTCACACTGGCGGTCTAGGGCCGCGTACCCGTCACGGGTAAGACACACAATCAGGATGTTGTCTATGGCCTGTACGGAGTGATTTTTTTTAAATTATTTGGGTTCTCAATACCAGACTAGCATGCGTTCAATCACATTTGTTTTACATAATAATAGACATATTTAAAATAGACCCCAACCTATTTTCCGATTTACGGCGATACTGACGTTAAGCTATCTTGTTCTTCTTAGCTGCTATTTGTTGCCGATAAAATACAAAATTCGATAACAAACGTTTGGGAAGATGCGGACGAAAGCCACCTAGTCGAGAAGTTAGATAAAAGTACGTGAGTTCTTTACCTTAGGTATGTACAAAATAACCTAAATATTATTACATAACATAAAACGTATATTATTAACGTATATTAAACGGTATTATAACATAAAACGGACAAAGCAGATTATACACAAAGCTCTATGTCCTGTTGTTCTGGTACTCCCTGTATTTTCGAACAAATCACAATTTGAACAGAATCACAATTGAATCATTGTGAACCTCTTACATGGACACACATTAGTAAAGGTTAAATTCAGCTCGGCTCTCTTTGAAAATCAATTAGCCCTACTTCCGGTGCTCAAACAAAAAAAATCATGGGAAAGCGCTAACGGATCGTAGCATTGATACTTAGTTACATCCATATTATATACCATATATGTAAAATAGATTGTCGATTCCTGTTATCCTGCTGCGTTCGGTTCTCCCTTTGCCTGTCGCCTTCCATGTCTGCCTGCTGCGTCTTGATCTGTCGGTTTCTGTTCAATGCAAACCATTTGATTAATGGACGAGTATCACACTCAAGCACGCACAGGCACAGATCTAACAACAACTATTCGTAGATGTACTACCGGCAAGCCAGCGGTCTTGCTTTTGAACCAACACGCTGGTAAATCGTTTTATAGTACTACCGCTACCGACAGGCTCTGTTACACGATCACTTCGGCTTCAGCTCTTATCAGATATCTCTGGCCTCGTCTTCCTCTATGCGCTGTCAGCGATCTATTACCGCTTCTGCTTGTGTTGTTGTTGTTGTTGTTACTACTGCTAGTTCGTCTATTCTATAAAAAAAAAAAAAAGACGTCGGATTAGCAACGTTCACCACTCAACGATCATGCAAATATAGAGAAATGGCGGGGAGAGCGTGTCCGGTGGCGGACAGAAGCAGCACCCTAAGGGGAGTTGTTGTTGTCGCGGTCGTCACAGCTTTGATAGCAGCAAATAACCGAAAGCACATTAATATGATCAGCATCAACAATATCATGGTAATCAAGGCGAATGTCATGTAGTCATCATGGATCATATACGAAGTGACCGTTTCACCATCGCTATGCCTGTATGAATATATCACAAGTATGAGAAACGCTGTTTTCAAAATTTCGCGCCATATTTTAGGTTGAACGTTATGATTAGCTAATGCAATATTAGATTTAAGATGAAGCTCAGAGAGCATGCAGGAATCGGCAGCTCGTTAACTGTTCTATTTTGCCGCCGTAAGAAGGATGAAATTGCTCGGTAAATTCTTTTATTCTTCCTAAGATGAGTACCTATGTGAAACTAGTATATATATATATCAAAAGCAAAAGACAGCACTTATATAGCGTTGTGTTGAGAGCGTTCCCTTCAGTACAACTATCCGGCATTGCTTTAGGTGACTGAGCAAAGTACGTCTATTCCGAGTTTAAAATTTCACGTGTCCCTAACTTCAGCAGACAAATACGTCAATAGTACACCATCACAGGGACACATTTGAATGTTAAACTACATGTGCTTTTATGAAAACGCTAAGCCTCAAACTTGTATCGGCGGCAAATTTTAAAACCTGGCTGCATACGGTGTTAATGCCACCGCAGCTTCCAGTTAGAAAAACCGTGATATCTATGTAGCTTTATAACCTTCAGGACCGTTCAGATATGAAAGTGAGCCGATAATAGGCCCGCTATCAGCATCACTTAACAGTGGTCAGCCAAGCAAAGGACGCCATCATCAGGCGTAGCAGCGAGATCAATGACAACCTGAGGAATCGTTTACTTACGGCCTGATTTGCATCTCTCGTCACAATATGTAGACACCAAATGCGACTTTGTACCTGATCTCAAAAATTTACTAAGCGCGTAATATAGTTCTATGTGAAGTCCTGTAGCTATGCGGCGGTATTCTGTGAGTAAATAGCTAATTTTTGATAATTTTACCATGAATGTCCAGTGCAAAAATTGCATTATGGCCAAGATAGTAAAATTTTACTGTTTAAACGTGTTATGGCAAGATGCTAGTCAATGAAAGCACAAAAAAAAAGCAACAAAATACGTGTAATACTAATAGTTTTTTTTTTTTTTTTAACTATCCCTCTATCTACTAGGCAGTTTGTTCAACAGAGCAGTATTCGCAAAGCGTTAAATGCTACTGGTGGTTGCCGGGGTCGTACTTAATTTATTTGACATTACGCAACCTCCAGAAGAGGTAGTCTCAGATTCGCGCAGCTGGTCATCCAGTTAGGGGAGCGTTGTTTCCCTATACAAAATCACTTGGGAAAAACCTTGAGACATTATCTGAATGTCTTTTCGCATCTCCTCTATATAAAAAAGTCAAGTGCTGAAAAAAAAAAGGGGTACAATTTGTCGTGTTAATTCCGGATATTTATTCAGGACACCATTGTGTCAGGTCAACTTTTTCGCAACACGTAATATCGTTTAAAATCGTCTGGTTTTCTGAATAATTTGTAAAAGGCCAGTGACTCAAAACGATTCAGGTAAAGCTCTGCTGAATTTAATGTTGTTGCCTTAGCAGAATCAGGAAAAAGATAGATGGCTTGACCGTGATCGAGCGATCTAGCTAAGCGTTGATGATAGCTCCGATCAGATGAGTGTATCTAATAACATAACATTAGTAGATGGTATTAGACATCATATAAAATATCCATTTACGGCAGCCGGTTACGTCGCATCAACTGATCTTATCTATTGCAGTTGGGAGGCCTCTTTCACATAATGATGAAGTAAAATTATGGCGATGTGCAGTGATTCACAGTTTATTCCGCTAACGTGTTCGTGCCCGCCATAAACCGAACACAGAGATATTACCCCGCCGCCAGAATAAAACCAGGACTCGAATAATAAGAGGAAAAATAGCAATAATATGATTAATATCAGCACGTTTCTGTAAAGAGACATCTATGCTGAGTCAGATTGGCGTTAAGATTAACACAGTAGAATTTTAGTGACCCGTGTAACTAGCAGGTCGTAGGCATTCGCGCGTAATCCACGAATGTAGATGATTCAAAAGACAAATAACTCACAGACGCTTCTAAGAATAGCAGATGGAACAGGTTAGAACGAAGCACCGAAAATATATATGTTGATGTCTAGACAAACAACAACACATTTTGTCGCGTATTGATATCCCTATCTTTAGGCAAGAAGTCAGCGACTTTTAATAGAATTGATTTAGATCTTTCCTTTCCGAAATACCTCACCGTACTAGGTAGACAAACTATGAACAGTTCTAGCTGGAATTCACCATCACTCTGAATAGGAGGTATAACAACGATGGCCAATTGTAATATTAATTAGTAATATATCTGAATATTGACATCTGAATGGTTTTCAAGCGGTATTTTGCAAAACCTGGTAAGATCATAGTATAGATTGTCTAACTTTTTTAAAGGGCTAAGACCTCTTGGCGTCGATAAACGTCTATGATCAGTAGCTGTCAGGAGTTGAGAACATAATTACTTCAGAACATAGTACAATATGTTAGGCTGATTCTCAAAATCAGCAGCTTTCTATATTGACGAAAAGCTGCTTATAATTATGTTTCAGAACGATCACGTGAAAAGTTTTGAACACGTACATTGGGCTGAGGTGTTCCTCGAACGACGCCCAACAAAAGTATACGGCCAAAAGGTATAGGACCAAAAACCTGTGTGAATAACGCCCTTGCGTCACATGCTATCCTCCAGGTAGCCCGCGCAAGCACTTGGACATTGTTCCTTCTTGCAATTGTTTGCACATCAAACAAAAAATATTGTGCTGTTTATATTCAGTTATTACAAGCAACTATTTTAAAAAAATTTACGTATATTTGCTGTATATCGTACCAATATCGGGTAGTCAGGCAACTATATTATTTTCTCATGAAGTCAGGGTTTTGTAAGTTTTAATAACCAATGAAAAGTTTTCAAAATTGACGATAGCTGACGTAGCGGTAATGACTCGGAGCCGCAAGACGTCTATCACAAGTGATTATTACTTATTCGGAGGCTTCAGAACACGTTCAGCATTCTTTCGCTGCGGCTGTTAATAGAACTCTTGAGCCTCGGTTGCTCCGTAGTAAGGTTCTTCATTAGCGCTTAGCGGCTTCCTGCCAAGTGTCAAGAGACTATCCAAGGAAGTTACAGCGGTGTGTAAGCCGTCGCTAACTTCTCTTCCGTCTCCTTTGAGAACAATCTTGTTCCTCAGTCTTCTTTAGCTCGGAACGTCGTCCTTTGTGTGAATAAGGTTACTGCTACCACCATCGCTTGTATTACTAATACCATCCTGCCCTCACTTTCCTCCTCCACGGTGACCCCCTCAGCCCCCAACGAATTCTCTTCGCGCTTCTCCTGCTGCCTTTCCTTCCCGCTGTCCGGAGCTCTGTAGTCCTCTTCCTGTACGTAGGCATGTCTCCGTATCTCCCACAAGAATAAAGGTGAAACTTTAGACAGTCAACTCGGTGCTTGGTCTCGTCGCTCATTTGAATGACCCGATTTATATGAACCGAATTTCAAAGAATTCGAACTCAAATGAGGCCGAACCAATTCTGTACAAACTTTGTACAGCCATTTTTGAAAAATCAGTAAGCGTGAATTACAATAGAAGACATAATTTCCGCAGTCTGATGTCGACACGCTGAAGACAGCATAGATTTTGGTCTACTTTCACTCGTAAGTTGTGTTTGTATACTTGCGAAGTTTCTATACAAAGTCGGTAGAAGGTGGTAGAAATATAAATGTTTTAAATCATCTCGTTGTTTTCGTTACTTTTTTGCCACCCTTGCCATGATACGCTCGAATACCGCAGGCAGGATCCTCTGCGATGCAACCACTAGATTGGAAAGAAACTTTCCGCGCTTTTTTACTCAATGGAAATTATCGCATTTTTCGTTCCTGCGACTACAGGTAATTATACTATGTGTTCCCGTCACTATGCTTACGACTTTCTTCCATTTTTCCACCAAGTGATGTATGGCGTTCCGTCAGAGGGTAGCAGGTTTTGTCGTAGAAATAAAGTCACGAAGGTGATTGTTCAGAGGCCGGAAAAGGAGGAGAATATGAAGCCCCATTCGAATCCCAGGAGGACATCTTTAACGACGTTTCCTGTGCATGGCCTTGCAGTGTCGTGAAGAAGGTTTACTTGCCAAATAAACATTCCGATCAACTGTCTGGTTCATAGGAAGCAATTTCCAAAAAGTTAAGTCCTTGTAGTGCCACCAAACGCCAAACATAACTTTTATGGATTGGATGAAGATCTGATTGATCCGGAGCCCCGGTTTCTTTTCTAGAGCCACCCGTTCATGTTGACGTATAGACACAACTTCTCATCGTCGGCAACAATTCTGTGCAAAACTGGTCGTTATGATCGCGTGACGCTCGATACTGACCAAGAAATTTTAAAATGCAGCGGTAAGCCGGAAATCTTTGTTAGAATGAGAAAGTTCATGAACGACCCAAACTCCAAATTTCTAGAAAATATTAAGGTAGTTAACGATGGTCGTGTGGCTTCAACCCATCTTTTAGCCGATGTTTGAACTGTCTCCCTTTGCAAGTGCTTTTCAATAATCATCATGAACCATAGCGGGGGGCATTCTCTAGGTCCCGTATACCGTTTTCAAATGTAACAATTGAACAGTCTTTTTAGTTATACTATCCTTACCGTATATGAGACATATATCCTGGATTGTTTTAGCTAGTAGGGGTTTAGTCTTGAGGAAATGCAGCGGTCCAGAATAGTGTCGAAGATGTCGAAAGGATACCTTCTTCCGCCTGGAACATCGATCTTTAAGGAGTTTTTTTTTCGAGTTGAAATGGTACTTTCAATACGAAACCGCTGACTAACCAGAAAGAGTGCTTTTGAACGATACATCAGAAGTGTATAGCAGGTGAGAGGAGAAGCATACATAATCTTTTGAGCACGGGAAATTTTTCTAACCTAAGATATAGTTTTTGTGCTAATACTGGGTCCTGAATATGCAGACATTGAATAGAACTTCACTGAAAAACCATGTCCCATTAGTTTGTAACTAACTTAGTGTTTATACGTGTGAAGATTTGACTGATACCAGAAAATCGATATTTTTAGTACGAAGCACCACAAGATAACTGAAACAGTTGAAAATATGAAATGTTCAAATGTTGATATGACAGGTATTTGAAGGAACAGCTTTTTTAAGTAGACAAATATTGAAATTTACCATCAGGACGTCTAACCCGAACCTCCTTACTGACTTACATTTTGGCTTATGCGCAGCTTGTTTGCATCATAACGCTGTGTCTAATATCTGAACTTGCTGTTTTTAATACTGCGTTTTGGTCTAACATTGCTTGGACCGGATGTATAATAACCCTTGGTATGCTTTCGACTTCACTTCTAATAACCCTTTGTCTCATGATGTTTTTTTCCCAGCTTTATTCTATATACTCTGTGTACAAACGTCTATAGGAGCTCTCCTTCTCTATTGAAGTTTATTGACCCATTTCTTAGTTCAAATATCATCTACTGTTTTTCTTCATTAACCTCTCGTCCTAAACCTTCTCAGAATAAATCAGTTTTATTCGCATAGCTACGAATGTTCACAAATAGGATTTTCGAAATTGTGCGCTCAGCAGTTGAAGTAGTGCCGTCATTTATTGAACGATGCCGCTACGTAGCCGCTCAACGACTTGACCTAGTGCGCGTGCAATCTATCGACTGTTGTAGCAAAGCACTACACCCACAACATATTTTGATAAAATTAGTTTTACATAAGATTACTTAGCGAGTCTTCAGATCAAGAAAATGATGTAAGTTTAGTTTTCATGCACGCTGATCTTCTCAAGTAATACGATTAGTCCGATATCAACGAAGGATGCTACGAATATATAATCAGGTCGGTGCGGTCTCTATGTGTTGAACGAAGCGGAGCTATAAAACTGGAGCCTTTGACGAATTCAGCTTACTCAAATGTTATTGGCTGCCATAGAAGCAGACGGATAATGGAGCTTCAACCACCATTTCTAAGTTTCCCCATAATAATGGTAACAACACGCCACCGGTTACACTAAATTGTCAGCCATGACATTATAGATCGTAATGTGAATATGTAGTATTTCGCGATTTGTGCATGTATTGAAGCATTGCAGCTTTCAGTTGACTTTAAGCATATGTTAGAATAAACCTGGTATTCTTCCAACATGTCCCATAAAGTGTTTCTCTAAGCCTACGCAAAAAAGCCAAGCAACAGTAACCGATGCTCTAGGTTGTTTCAAAAAAGAAAAGGTAAACTTCAAATTAGATAGAATTGAATTAAATAAAATATTCAAATGATGAAAAACTCATGAAGCCCTTTTGTGAAGCATAAAGATCACGCACTGCTACTCTGAGCAAGCGTTGGACCTACGGTAAGGGAAAACTGAATGAATGTGTACGGTTTCTTTACATAAAAAAAAAAAATTCTAATAATATTCATGAAATGTTTTGCATAGAATTTTTTGAAACTCCGCTAGACCACGGCTCCGGTAACGTCATGTATCATAGGGACGCGTTGCAGTCCAAGTTCAAACCCGGGAGTGTACAGACAGTTCGTTTCGTGCTGGCAGAAGGCAATCGTCTCATAGGATACCTAACGGCGATACCGGACGTAAAACGCGAAACATAGAGATTACGCCTCCTAGATCACCTATCTAACTACATATAGGTGGGAAGAAAATGTTTGCATTACGGGGTAGTGTCCTACTATTCATTTACAATATGCTAACGTGACTTTGGGGTAGCCTCATCTGTGACAAAAGCAATTTAGAGGTATCACAAGGTACCAGTGTTTCTTTCTGACACTTGCTAACTTTATGTTCAGTTGTATCTTTTTTACATAATCGAGATGTGCATAAGTTTTTTTTTGTCTGACCTGAACAAAATGATTCAAGCCTAAAGATAGAAACCATGTAATAACGACACATAATAATCAGGCGTTCCATTTTAGTAGTATCGGCTATTTCTGTGAAGTGGTACCTACATTTAAAACAAAAAAATTTGCAGAAAATCTGCTGAGGCAATAGGCTCATCTCGGACGAAATGGCCTGTTATTAGGTAATTTGTATTCTGAAAGATGGAAAATTTCGTTTCGCGTAAATACATTAGACACCGTCTATTGTGTTACAATTGTTACAGAACTGCACGACAAGGCAGACGCAGAACGAAGGGCTCCCGTTATCAGTAACAGTAACAAATCTAGTGGGTACCTGAGTGTGCTCGACCTTAATAATGGCGCAATTTGCCGCAAAAGGCCCAAGGCCAAACGAAAAATATATTATTTGGTAAATAGATAGTGAAGTGTATACACTTATTCCTCCTTTATCGGTAAACACACATTCGGTTGAGTTGTAAAGTGAATAGTCATTTACGTTTGAGACCGAACTGTGTACACGTTCATCCAACGAACGTGAACGTCCAGACAAGAAACTTACCGGATACTAACTAAACAAGCAGACAAACAATAATAATAACGAAAAATATAAACACTTGAATAGGATGAAGCACGCTAAAGATACTTTTAATTCATAATCACCAAACAATTTAGCAACGATTCGTCGTCAGTTTTTAGTAATTAGTCTTCTCACGTAACGGGTAGCCGCCCTTGGCTAGCGACTTCAGGAGATCATCGTGAAGTTCTGGTTCGGTTCTCAATATTTAGAATAAGCCGGCGAGAAAAACTTCGCTTCCCATTATGGCGTACTGTAGGATCAATTCAGCTATACACATGTAGAAAAGCATGTCTGAGCTGGTAATAGTAGCTCACGTACTGATCTACACTGTTCGTTGTTATTATGTTCTCCGATTGCTTAGAACAAGTCAGTTTCTTGTAATATTTGATTCACATTGCCTCAACTCGGTCAGAGCCGCGAAAGATATTTTACATCCTAAACACAGATGCAGAGTGGAGGCAGTTAGGCTGCTGTGCTTCTGAAAAGAGCTACCTAACCTATAGTGAGATTACGAAGTTATGTTACAGCTGCTTATATGTAAAATTAAATCAAATTTCATCCTTATGGCATAAGGATGAAATTTGATTTAATTTTTAATCATGTGAGGATCACGGTTAGACATTTTCGAGTTTTCATATATAAGTTTTAGTTCGACTGCGAGACACTCGCCTATTTCTAGTTGCCTATAGTCTTCATCCAACGACGGTACCCAAAGTAGCTACCCGCGGACCCACTTGTACGTATTTTGGTGGTAGCGTTGTTTCCGTGACCTGTGCGGTCAACCAAAGTCAGTCTTTGTACCTCATAATTTACTTGAGGGGATTTTTATGTTTAGACCTGCTCGTCACGCGCGGAACGACGGTTAGGGAGGGTACAACCTGCATCTTTACGCGCGGAAGACCAACCACGTATCGTTAGTTAGCGCGTCAAGCAAACGTTTTTGGTTATAACAACAAAGTATTTAATCTCAAGAATTTTATCAACGAAACCGACTTGTTCGAATGAAAAATACTCCAACTTCGTTTGCAAGAACTTCTTCAGGCGAAGACCGGTACTCCAAACTTTCTGATATCGAGTGTGGACAATGAAAATGTGGCGTACGTAATTGATGTCTAGCTATCACAGTTACCTATGCATCTACGAACCATATTTATGTGTGGCTTTCCGTTTCTTTTATAGTAGAATCTCGTTTAGAGTCCGCGGCCTTCTTGTGAGTCGGGACTATCATTCAACATCATCACATTACGTCCGTAATTGACAACGCTTAGTCATCATAACTTGCTGAAATAGAACTTATCTATCTACAGTGATCAAGACGTTTGTAAATGAGCTGATCAGTGCAAACTCTGGCTATGATGCCTTGAGCACGAGAAAAATGCATGATCTCTGTGCTTTGCCTACATGTCAAGTAGCTCAGAAAGCAAGCTCGAGAGGTCGATCCTTTAGCTAGACTTATCGGCAAAATGTCCTTGCTCAATCTCTTCCTATCTAAAGATAGTACTGAAATGGTTATTTCCTTAAATTACATTAAAAATGCTACAGTTACAATGCTACGATGTTTAGTTTTCGGGCTGAGGATCCCTCTTTGAACCGATCATTCCGCGCGTTATCGTGGTTTGGCGTAACGCAATAGCATTCGTACTATCTTTGGATTATTAAAGTACGCTTTCATATCGTTTTTTTTAACGAGCATGGCATTTTTACTGTTTCCCGCTCCATACAGACTCCACGTCAGCTTGTTGGTTTACAAATTCGCGTACGGGTCCGACGTGGACTAAGACTATTTGATCAGCCGTCAGCCTTCCGGATAACCTCTCAGAAGTGATTTGCTAGATAAATCCAGTGCGGATAGAAACTATGTACTTTACTTCCAAAGCTATCAGCCCAATTACGTTCTAATGGACAATCGCAAAGTATCCTCTGGCTTGCTAAAATCGGCGAAAAAAATGGCCGAATTTAGCCTCGATCTGTTACCTTGTCGCTATGTTGTTGTTAAATACGATCGTTACGATCGGCAGTCGAAGGGCTGTATGCCAAGACTGAACGCAGGACGAAAAAGCAGCGCCTTATCAGGAACGGTCATCAATACAACGGTGCCGGTTGCTGTGTCATGGCAGAGTCGCAGCAAGAAACGTTGGCCATTTTGAGTGCAGCTGAGTTTTCGCCTATCGTCAATTTGCGCATCGTTCACTATTTGCTACTCGAGTCATCATGGTAACAAACAATTTAAAAACAAGCCAAGCAACTTGTTCTTGTTCGCTGAGAGCTTAATGCCAACGTCAGATCGGACGCGTTCGTGCGCAGTTGAAAACGTTTCTTTTGTCACCGATGTGACAGCGTTCAAGGGAATCCATGATGGTAGCTAATGAAAATGTAAGTATCTCTCATCCGTTTAAGACCAGATAAGCAGTGGCAGTGAGTGGAAGCAGCGATAGGAGACGTAATGAGCGGCCGCCGACATCATCTGTCCCTGACGATCCGTTCGCGTTCGTGGTGTGGTCTGCGTCTCGTAGTAGTGCTAGTGCGATTGGTAGATGGTAATGAATAACGCAGTAAATCGAATAGATCCATCTATGTAGACCGTGAGCGGTTCCACTCAGCACGCTCGTAAGGTAAACAAACAGTCAGACTTTGTATAATGAGAACTATCACCACCCGCAACGTTGCCGCGGCTACGGTGACGGCGACAACGAAGACAGCTACTGTTTCGAAAAGGAAGCGAACGATGTGCGCGTGAGCGTAAACAGAAAACTATCATTTACGTAAAGTGAACAGTTCAGATAGAAGAAGAGGCGGTGGGGAATAGAGGGGCGATTCTGTTGGACGCCGGATGTCATCGTCACGAAACGAAATCGGCCAATGTTAGTTACGGCTAAAAAGGACAACAGCGACACCGCCCAGTATAGCAACCGCTATTCGTTTATATTACAATAGCAGTAAAGGTAATGCGATTACGTGACGTGCTACGTAAATGTATGTTATTTGTTTCGTAGGAACAAACTAGATCTTGATCAGATTGGCCTTATACGACATTTGAAGTGATAGGCCCGATTAAAAATGCCGGAAAGTTTCATGGGTTTTCCGGCTTTTTACGATAACGACTGTTACAGGCCGCGTGAATACTATTACGTGATAAATATGTAAAATGCCAATTCTGTTTTGAGGTTCGTAAGATCACAGAGATCTGCTATAGCTAGCGCTACAGAAAACCGACGGAATCTCTATTACCATCTGATAAACTTAGCGCACATCTCAAGTCTAATAAGATGCCGTTTTTCGTGTAAGTATCAAGTGCTCAATGGGTAACATTGACAGAACGTGATCCTCATTATTAAGAGTAATGCGGGATTACAGCTATGAGCTGAAATCGATTCATGTTGCGTAGACAACTGCTGAGAAAGAAAGAAACAATACGACAATTAAAGCCAGCCAATTCTTTCAGCTTTCACCCTAAGGCGAAAAGAAAACTGGAACTGGTTATAGGCCGGGGGTGCTTCAAACAGGCGCCGAAACCACCGCCCTGTTTGGCGCCTTTTATTACACACTTGTCGAACTCAGAGTCATATGTATTCTATTTTATTGTCTTGATTTTTCTCTGCTATGCTGTTATAGCTATATACTTTTACAGAGCGACAAAGCTGATACTAGCAACCTAAGTGAGGTAGTATTGAAATAATCTAAAATGCTAGTACAACATTCTTTGAGCTGGCTTCACATAGACGGATTATTGATTCAATTATTCCCTGATTGACTGGACGTCATGCGTCACCATTTGTACATCAAAAAATCTATACGTAGGAAGCAGTCTAATTAGTCGTTCGTACATTCTAACGACGGTTGCTTTTTGCCTCTGTGAAAAAAAAAAAAAAAAAAAAAAAAACTAGCTGTACTAAGGTTTATATTGTAAATATTGTTATGACGTTTATTTTATATTTGAAAATTATTATGAAAGCGATAGCGTTACTAGTTTGTTTTCAATGTGGACACCACACGTTACAATTCAAAGTAAACTTTTGACATAGTGAAGCTTCTCTGAAGTGAACTATAAAATTCTGAAGTGGATTATTGCACATTTTCAATTCCGAATAGACGTTTCAAATTGGACCTCTGGGTGACAATTTTTCGAAAATGGCGCGCGAACATATTACAGCTGTTGAACGTAATGACGCTATTGGCCTGTGCAAAGTGTTACTGCATTGGCACTCGAACCCAATGTATTTAAAAAAACAATAAAAATACAAGCAATAGTATTTCGTCTGCTACTTAGCGTGCAGGTTCTATTTTGTGGGACTACTCTGCATTCAGGCATATCTATACGGACGTAGAGCATATACGACGTGTGCTCTCCGACGGTTTCTCTGCCGTGTTTTTTTATTAGCTTACACGTTTCCAATAGAATAAAAACGGAGATTATTCTAGATTTCTTCACATGCTAGGGAGGCGTATGATTGCACGATTGCTGTCGCGTTATTAACTTTTGCAAATATACAAGTTATATGTATGGTAGTTAACGTTTAAAGCGCTGCTGTCGGACGTTAATCAAATGTAAATGTAAAAATGGTTTCATTTTTTTAGGATAAACGCACCCGATTCGAGCGTTTGTAATTGATCGAAGTCTTAAAACTCAGAGACTCAGACAGATACATACACACGGACATCATTTTGACGGATGCACAGGGGTCGTCAACGGAAGCGAGCGATGCTCGTGTGTTGTCCGAGGCTGCATGATCTCGTCAGGGTTAGGCAGCAAACTCGAATATGGAACTTTTTGTAATGCTATTGAATAAATCATCGATAAAAATCGTTTCGTATAGGTGTGTAAAGATAAATCAGGCCTAAGTAGGTGCGTTGAGAGCCCGGATTTAGCCTCAGTGAAGAATCGACAAAGAACTGTGTTTGTTTTTCTTGTCCTAACGATTAGTTTACCGTGTCCTCACTTAGCCATGTTAGACAGTGTCGACTCCGCAGAACTAGTTGCTCCTTTGCTGAGATCATCGTTACGCTATCGGTGAATGTAATACAACAGGGGAACAACATTGTACCAAGCTGTCGCCAATACGAAGGTGAGGCAAATCGAGAAACGCCATATTCAACTGGTCAAGCAGGATCGACCGTTACCATCATCACCGGCGGCGACAGCAACCGAACAGACGGCTGGTCGAACAGCGCGTTTGAAAAATGGATTATTACGTGCCACCCAGCGGCACGATACATGCCATATAGCATCGCTACGTTAGCCATAGTCATTATCATCGCCTGTCGAGCGGTGTTCACCTTTTCTAATTTTTCTTTTGCTGCTGTCGTTGTTCTTATTGCTACGTATATTGTGCCTGGCACATACTGATACCCGTGCTGCCGGCTTTTGTGGCTATAGAATAAAGGTACTGGTGGATTTGGCTGTCTGGCAGGCCGTCTCACTACCTCCCTCCTAGTTGCACTGAGTCTTTTCAACGAGTTCGTTTTAAATTTTACCGCCGTCATCACCGCGCTTGTACTTATGCCTTTGGACCTGCTGTATCTGCCAATTCAATAATTACTGATTATTAATGTTAGATCGACCTACCACCGCAGACATCACCATTCGGGTAATTCCCGCTTCGTCCTCTCCTGGTCCTCACCGTTGTTCTTCTTGTTGTTTCTGTTGCTTTTATTGTTACTGCTGCTGCTGCTGCTGTTGCTGCTGCTACTTATAAAGAGTTCTCGTGGTTGAGCTTTGTTTAACAATACGACAGGCCAGATATCACTTCGACTATTACTGAAGGTGTGAGCCTAACCCAGACGTTCGGCAGCTCTTACATGGCGCACTTTCTTTTCGAGTGTTTCTTGTCCTTCACTGGCTTTTTAAGTTTTCGTGTTCTTTTTAACGTCCATTTATATATAATTATATATACATTTACTTTTTTTGAGTTTAATCCACCGTCCACTGTTGACGTCAAGTTGCCGCATTGAAAGCTTTTCAGTGGGACATGGCAAATGTACGCCGACTGGCCCACCAAACGAATGAATCTTTTCGAACAAAAGAATTGATGATTTCCAACAGCGCGCAGAAGTCCATTTGCCTTTTGCCATTGCTGCTGGCGTTGTTCGATCTGATCCTATCAGCGAGCCTGCCAAGATAAGGATTGCTTGACAGATACATTTTATGAATACAACCTTTTTATCCCTGAAATAACATAATAGATCGGCACGCACAGCAGCTTCTGTGCGTACGCTGCTGCTGCTGCTGCTGCTACAGTAGCCAATTCAATCGTTGTCTTCTACAAACGCTTCCCAATGGTATTCGGCGTCTACGTACGCTATGGAGGTGCTGGCGTTGGCCCAGCTGGTCAATCAGGAACAGCAGAGGTACCGTTGCTGTCAGAATGTTTTTCATTTCACAAATCAGAAAACATTAGAACCGACAAGAGAGGTGAATGTCTCTCAAGATGGGGGGTAGAAGGGGTGAGGGGGAGAGGCTCTTTTTATACAGCGCTCTTCTCCCCTTTTGCGGCCAGTCGACGCTGTGGACGTTGCTTCCTCAATCTGACGGTGATCTCACCCGCTGGGGGGGCGTCGGGAAATCATACGCCTCAATTTAGCTACCATCTTGCCGATGTGTGCTCTTAGCGAAAATTGTAAACTGTTGCCGCCCAGAATTCTACTGGTGCCATATGGACGGTAGTTTCGGTTCGGCCTTTTTCGCCTCGGCCAATTGCAGGTTATGCTTAGGCATGATTGGGAATTGTGGCTATCTTTCTGACGGTGGCGAAGACGAATTTCTGCTACGGAAAGTTTCCTCCTTTCTCGTTCTGCTGTTTTGTGTTCCCGCTGTGGAGGACGATGCCACCGCTAGTGTTAATGTTACGTCGTCCGCTGCCGCTGCCGCCGCCGTTGTCGTCGTCGTCGTCGTCGTCGTCGTCGTAATACGCCGTTCAATGCCATCGACCATCAGAGGAAGAGATAGGCGTTGAAGAAGAGAGCACGCTTTAGCTCTATCTTAAGTCTGTCTAACAGAGTGTCCACACTTCCTAATTTCTTCCTATCTTAGACCTGGTGAAGTTCCTTCGGTCCAATGCCAAGGATCCGTCACACAATTCTTGGCCGTCGCAAACAACCGGTAGCTTCGACGCCGTTTGATATAGTCAAATAACAGATCGCATTGAAACTGAAACGGACCCTTTTGAAACAGCATCTCTCGTTTTATCTTCACCCAATCCCCTTCACGATCCTAGTCGTGCCGTACAATTCAACAAGCGGTGACCGGAGCAATTTTCTAATCCGTCTTCGGTAGCTCCTAATATCGGCGATCAACTAGTGACCAAACGCGTCTCGAGCTGTCTAGAGATGTCTTCGGTAAAGGGAATCTTCACACATCACAAAAATAGATACATGGTTGCATCGTCACGATGACGTGCGACTCGTTCTGGTGTGTCCTTAGGTTCCCTAAAGCGCGCGGCCTGCCTTGCTTCACGCGTACGCCATACAGATTCGCCGATTGCACTCTCCGAATCAGCGAAACCGGTACTTATCGAAAATTATCGAGGGACAGACTATCCCAAAGCCAGCAGGGCAAAAGTCCACGCCGCTGCCGTGGCCGCTTCGCTACCACAGGACAGAGGGCAGAGCAGATATATCCTGGGAGCAGATATACCAGAGGAGGAGGAGGAGGAAGAAGTTTGAGCAAAAAAAGTGTGTTACAACGGTGTCCGAACCGGGTGATGTAAATCAGTTCAAAACGAACGACAGCATCAAGATAACGTATTTCTAAAGGCAACTTTTTTTTCAGAGATCATTTTTTACAAGTTCATCGGGCCACCTACAATACACCCCTTGCCTACGTGGACTGATACCAAATAAAGGATAGCTTTACGCACCCCCGAATGAAGAGTCCGAGTAATGGACCTAAAGCAGTTATGCTAACAATTTAAGCCGTCGTTTCGGTCAAGCTTCCAGTATCCGCATTGCTAATACGCCATTAATTATACTGTTAGACACGTATGGACCAGCGAGTTACATTACTGATACGACCATTATCGTTATATAATTGTCCTTCTAATCAAATGAAGTTTCTATTTGTGTCCAGGATTAGATTCATGTTGGTCACGTGCATATAATAACGTCTGACTAGTTTATTAAAGCACGCAAATCGTGCATGACGCGAGCGCCTTTCCCTTATCGTCGGTCGGAATTGTAGGGTTGATTTCGTCCTGTGAGCTACAATTGTAGAAGTATGAGACTTCTCTTTTAGTCATCGTCAATTGGCGCATATATAGTCCAGAGACGCTTAGGTGTCAATTGAATAAAAAAGACTAGATAAAACTACAGCTTGAAGCATTGCATCGGCAGGTAATTATCAACAACGAACTCCCACAACCCAGCCGGATAAACTCTGTAATCCCTCGCCGTGGTCTTCATCGTTTCATTACAGTTTCCCGGTCAGCCTCTGTCCCAGCATTGTTTGAGCTCCACGCTGGCCTGTTATAGATATCTGACAATATAGATTCAGTAAGCTACCTTGAGTTATCTCGTGAGTAGTAGCGCAACCGCAGGAGCACGTTTCCTCGCAGTACTATTACATCACTTTGTTATGTTGGTGTAGATTTAAAGCCGGGCGTAAGGCTGCACGTCTCGCTTCATGCTAGTGATTAAAAGTGATGCTTAGCAGGGAGTGCTGGACGTAAAAAATCCAAAACGTATAGGCGTCCACAGTATTCCATTAACATTAAGCTAGTCCGTCGGCTAAACGTGGAGTTGAAATTCGACGCAGATACTCGGCTATACGTGAAACGAAACAGCCAGTGGGGTGACCGTAATTTGCTTTCGGGTCTATGCATAGGTGTTTTTGTAAATGTATATATTGTATGGTATTTTCATTACGACATCGTCTCTTTCGGTAAAAATAAGCAAAGGACGCTTGATTCAAGGAATAGTATTCGGAGCATGTACACAGGCGGTGACGTTTAATAAGACTGGATGTAATCAGATGGGTACTGATCAGACAAAAGCTCAATAGAGCGCTGTTGGAAATTACTGCCTGTACCGGATTACTAATTACTTATATTAACACGCATTACATTAATTACATTAATTAAACACGCTTAATATGGATGGGGTGGGTATTGATTTAGCCCGCCATGAAAAAGCCCATTCAATCATAGAAGCAACAAACGAATTACACTCATCATTAAGTTCCGCATTTGTTATATTGACTGTTAGAATTAGAATATTTTTTAATAACAAATAAAACCTATCAGATAGTGGGTTTAATACTTAGTGGAGGCTAAGAAACACCTCCTCGAGTAACGCCAAAGAACAGAAGCTTCGAAATCGTATACGAACTTGTTACGTATACCATTGGCGTTGTAATGTAACATGCCTTTATTCATCTGCTTCAATAGGCAAACCAGCTTTTTTTCCTTACGAAGAGTATCATTATTCTCAGAATGATCATATATAAAGTCTTTCATAAACTTCATAAAGCGGTTTGCCGATACGGCCTCCATTCGTGTTAACTATATGTTGTATCAATATTGTCTATTTTTGCACCCTTGATTTTTTATATAGCATATTGTCTAATTGGTTTTCCCCGCTGGATGGAAGGAGCAATCAAATGAACCACCTACCAGATACATCGCTTGATCTTTGAGCGATCTAGGACCGGGATAAGGCCGACAGAAAGGACAGATCATTCGGGGAGCTGCTTCCAACCATTGTACCACTATAAAACCTTGACGAATAGAGAAATCAAATCCTACTAAATAAACGAGAGTCAATATAGTGCATAGTATAGTTTCGGCAGAATTATGCTTAACAAAAACATTTATCTTTAGTAAGCTGTTTTCAGAAAGCAGATAGATTATTGCAAGTACGATACGATACGAAGCTCGCGGTACTGGCTAGGATGTTATATTTTCCATTAGGACGCAAGTCGTTGTAGACAGCAAGCATGACTCTTATACAATGGACGGCACCTAAAACCTAGATATTTTCTGTACATAAATAAGTAATTTGATTATTATATATTATCGTAGTTATGTGCCCTCATAGCAACGCATCGAGTGTCCAAACACGAAGTTCGATTAAGCAGCGGAAAGCCATTACGAATTCAGCGATTTCCCATGAGCTGATTTCCTCAGCGGGCTACAAGGACGTGTAGGCGGCATAGTAAGCACCAAACAGATTGACAGCGATAATTCAAACAGCAGTAGTAAATAGCATATTGAATATCAGCTAGAACATCATCAATTATTAGAGAGCCTCTAACCTTCACAATTCACCTTTTATGTTTCCTCAATTCATCATCTGTGGCTTAACTCGTTCATAGGCCTCCGTGTACGAGCTAGCGATTCCTCTAATACTTCAAAGAGTAGCAGTCCCGCTCAAAAGACACAGTAATCGACAGAACGAAAATAGTTAGGTCTGCGGTAGGAATATTGGTCCTGTTTGGCCGATTTGATTTACGGGGATCGACTGTGACGACTATGAACCGCCACCGTTCCCCCACTGTCCCCGCGCTAACGCTGATCGTTCCGAGATTCGTCACAGTCTCCTGTGTCGTAGCTCTGATAGCACGCTGCCGATTGCATTTTACCAATGGGGCTGTTTGATCAGGTTTTAAAAAATGACACTAGTCGTCGTATAAAAACACTTACGTACAAGCATCTAGTCGGCATAGAAATGGTTATGATTTTTTCTGAAATCGACCGCCATTGAGCAGTGACGGTAGTTAATGAATAAGGACACCATTTGACGATGTATACCTATGATGTGCAACTACAAACCTTCATCATGGAGGCTTTCGACGTCGTTTTGTCACAGTCTTGGAGTCCGTCTGTCTGTAAACGTTTAATGATCATAATCGCGGGAATTTTCCGGGGCTATGGGGCTGGGTAGAGGCAACAGTGCCGTTGCTTGAAGAATGCTTCATTGACCCGTAATTATCAATAGACCTTCGAGTTGACAGTTAGTCGACTGGAATTGGCTAGCCCCTCGAAAACGACGTAGGGAGAACGCGCGAATTGAAACAGGGGGAGAGAGAAGCCAAACAAAACGCATAGGTAGACTAGATTCTAATAGCTGATTCTTCCTGGTCCTACTTACTGTTAAGTTGTGCCACTCGTAGAGACAAGATGCTGGCGCCGTGGTTACTGCCGCCGCCGCCGCCGCCGCCGCCGCCACCGCTGCCGCTTCTGCTACAGATGATGTTGGCACGATGAACGAAAGCCATCGTGCGAAACAGCGCGAAGCTCACACGTCGCCGCTCTTTCCGTCCTTCGATCGAGTACCCAATTCAGCCAAGTGAACAAGTAACAACGGAGCACGCTTTGATTTCAAGCCGAACATAGCTCAAATCAAAGCGACGCACCGCCGATAGCCTTCGACCCTGCTCAGAGCCGCAGACGCCAGTCAGACTACAGCAGAGATACAAACACACACACAGACAGGCCACAAGCAGACCAACATCGTCAAGCTGCCGGATAGTCGAAACGCAATCGGTCAGAAGTCTCCCGACCAAGCTAACGATGATCATGAACGAGGTGTGAGACGATATTACCATAGTCAGCAGAACGAGATGGGGGAAAAAGAAGACCGCAAAAGAAAGAGCATTAAAATGATAGAGCGAGCGACGAGAGAGGAGAAATACAGAGTGAAAATAGGAATGATATCTAGTCCGATATATCAGTATGAAAAAGTGGTCTCATCAAAAATAAAAACAACCACAGGTACATCCATTGTGTTAATTATTACGAAGTACGATAACGCAGTTACTACGAAGATACGACAAGCGGAGCACCGTTGCAAAGATATTAAGAGTCGAAGACGTAACTAGCCGTGTCCGAATACTATAAGCAATATAATAATAATTACTATAAGCAATGGAATATATTCTAGTTCAAAATGTAGCATACTCCCCTCTCGTTTTCAGACTCAGAATTAGTTTTACGATGAGCTCTTCTAATACATACAAAGGCAGTAACAAACAAACAAACGTTTTTAGACTGTACTTTATTTTATAGAGTTCATCTAGCACCGACGGAAATCAGGTGACAATCGCTATATAATGGTCCGCACGATAAAACCTATAGCTTGCTTAACAAAATTAGGATGTCTTTCGATTCCCTGGCACGGCTTTCCGCAGTGACAATATCGGATAAAAGCAGTTGCGGCATATAGGGTGGACTTGGTGCGTTTGAAGTCGCCGAATAGGATATCGAAAACACAAGAAGAGCAGGTCAGCAAAGCGTGGGAGGAAAAGCTCACCTTCAGTAATGCACTCTCCGCCGTAGCTGCGTCCTTTGCCCATGACCCATCTGGGTTTGATGACAATGCCAAATGTGGAAAAGACGGGTCAATGCTTCAAAACGGCAATTTTCTCAGCCAGACCTACAGAAAATCAGACGAAGTCGATGCACTAGGTGACAAAAAATAGAAAGGTTAATATTTCAAACGAAAAAGCTTATTTTTGTACGCGCGCACCCAAATGTGGCGTTTCTTGTTGAGTCGGGCCTCTTCGGTAGTTGTTGAAGAAGAAACATCACGACGACCACGAAATTTAATGCAACTGAAAACGATTTCGCTTGTATATACGTTACAAAAAAAACAGAAACGCAATGAACGATGACGTGTAATTGGTATACATATTCGGTAATCCGTTAGTAACCCTTCACCGAATGATTCAGTACGCCATAAATCAATCTATTGCCATAGAAAGCGATCGGCTATGTCAGTTGAATCTTATAATTCCATATAATCGAAAATTTCCTCTTCAGTTAAAAATAGATAGGTGATTTATATATGTATGTATGAAAGTAAGACACGTATGTAATGTAGAACACACGAACGAGTTATTAATTATATAACACATTTTACTGTAGTCGCTTATATAAAAGAAAAAAACCAAAAAAACTATTTGCAGAGTCATAAAAACAACATCGTATTATAATCATTTAGCTTACCAAAATTACTTACAATATTCACCGTTGTTATATAGAGTTATTTTATACGGAAACGGTGACAGATTGAAATTTGTCAGACGCCTTTGTTGAAAAGTGATTTAACCCAGTTACGACGAGTCCCAGCTCGAAGTTTTCCTTGCCCCCCCAAGAGGAGATTACATTTTCCCATATCCCCATTTTCTCCCGGGGTTAGCCGCTAGAAGACCCCGCAAAAAGACGTAGAGGGACATACTTTCAAATCGAAACCAAATTGAATAAAATCAAATATTGCCATCGTCCATTTCCACGGACCGATGCAAAAAAAGGAAGAACGGAAATTTGGAAATATTGGCCACTGGACTCCACCCTATTGCTGCTGTTGAGTATGAAACCAACACTTCACCCCGGCCGATTTTGCTACTGGCCACTTTGCGGTTTTCAACATTTTAGACAAGTGCCTTTTTCGTATTGCTTCCTATTGCTCTGGCTCGAACTGAAGGTCTATTCGAAGATTGTGTCCAACTGTCAGGACCGCCTATAGGCGAAAAGGACCGAAGGAATACCAAACAGCTGAAGGCGATGGTGACAATAATGATGAGGTAGAATAGAATGAGGAAACCAGGAGTTAGTGGGGCTCAACAAAGGGGGAACGACGAATAGAATAGAATAGAGGTTGAAGTAGAAGCTCTTCGGGAGCTTGGTAAGTAGACGACATTTGTGTGAATACGGTTCCAGACCTTCATCTAAAGTTAAGCTAGTGTTTCTCTTAAATAGTGCTTAATATTTAGGCTCTATGCTTTATTATTTACTGTAGGCTTATTTTAGCAGGTCTGATCTTACTGATCAGAGCAGACAATGCTGAAAGAATATCAGAGATTATAGTCCCTAGATAGAAAATTGTCTATCTTCGAAGTACTTATTTTCAGTAGTCTACCTAATATCACATCCCGTAGATGTCACACTTATTTAGAGAGATTTATTTGTGGTTATCGTAAAAGCTATATGCAGATAGCTGTTGGGACGCGCTATCCTTTTCGATCTTCTAGAGCAAATCCTTCGTAAGGTATGTGTGCGAATATGCAATCATGGGCATAATACGATAAGGGCAATAGAAACCAGGCAAGGCACTGTCTGTTCTCCCTGTACCACGTGTATGTACATTTCACCGCAAAAGCATGAAAACTATAAACAGCATAATAACAAATGCCTTAGGAAATTCAATTTTCTTCAGTATAGAAGAGATGGAGCGGGATGATGATGAATACCTCGCCACAACTGACAAAAGTATCTCGACGATTACAGTATACCGCTTCAATTGGATACCGTTCAATGTCTCCGTATGTTATCGTCATTGTACTAGTAATAATGGCAGCTATAAGTTAGTGTTCCGCTCAATCATCGTTTTGTCGTCCCGACTTCGTCGTTTGACCAAAGGCTTGTCCTTTACTTTTTTTCTCGCGTTGAAGTTTGGGGCCTATTTTGATTGCGTGGACTATTCTGCTTTCTTTACTTCAGCAATAATAAAATTCATGAGCAAAACAACTTTGAGTACAATGAAAAAGTAAGATAGTTGGATAAGTCCGGTAAGTTGTGCGTCACTTACGCTCCTCTTCAAATACGTACTTCATTCAATGACCACTGCGATGAAGACCATGATGATGGTGAAGGAGATATTGTCAAGAGGGCATATGTACGTTCGCACAGCTCTGTGAGGCGGACGGATCTGATGAGGCGGTGAGTCAACTTCGAACGATATTTTGCTGACAATTATAGTAATAATAATAATAACAATAATGTCGTAGCGAATCAGACCTATTGGACAGAAGTTACACTAGATTTGGCCAGATGGCTAGCGCCATTCTTCTCTTTTCGAACATAATCCAACTCGTGATTGTACCGGTGACTGGGCTATTCAGCATCTATCGTCACACTGTGCAGTAGAACCTTACGTGGACTGACTGTAGACAAACTATACTCTGTTACCCGCCTAGTTGGCAGTAAAAGTATTAGAGAGCATTGTTTTATTAAGCTACGATCGTAGCGTTCTCTGAGGAAAAACCATATTGGCCTTAGCTTGGCTTGACCTCTTCGCAGACATCCATTAGATTGAGCAACTTCTGGCCCACACAACTTACCAACGATACAAATAACTTCAAGTGGTATTTTCTCGAAAACGATTAAATTCCAGTAAACTCACTTGGGCCGCAAAATTGAAGGGTTTTTTTTTCTAGTTCAAATACTGATACCTCCCGTACCTTCCATCTATTTCAACGGTTGCGTCAAGCAAACTTTGGCTCGTATTGTCTAACCCTGTTATGTATTTCGCCTTCTTTTAGGTCCATTTGATAACTAAGGGCTTTTCTAAGGAAGCAAACATGCAGATATCGTTACTTCGTTGTCTAGCGACGAATATTTGCTGTTTGTAAACGTCTAACGTAGGTTGGTATAAACAATTTTTTGAAAACCTAATGAACGAGATGATCTAACCGCTGGAACGGCTTTTTCATTCATAGAGAGATATTTTTATCAGCTCGCTAAAAGGCAGCGGTACGTTTGTTGTCTTTAGCTTGTAGCGTGAGGCGGAAATGGTGGTTTGAAAGTCTATAAAAATTCAATATTTAGTATGGCCTTATAGCCTAGTTCAGTCGCCATACAGATAGCATGAACACGATATAACCCTTACGTTCTCACGTGCTTACTAACGAGTGGTTGTATATGTACTTCTCTAAAACTAGCGAAACTGCTGACCGAAATGTGAAGAGATATGCTATTTACTCCATTGAATGGATAACGTTATATCGTTCTTCTTATACAAAAAAACGTTCGGACAAATAGAAATTATTTTGAGCGAAGTAAAAATAGCTGAGTATCATCGACCTCGACCAATGACGATGCCACTGGCATCCGTAACAAAAACATTGGTTGATTTAAAATTCAATTTTTCATCGTTTCAGTTCTATATGCAGAATAACATTCAACGTTATCTTTATTCAGAGAGCGCACGACGGTGCAGAGGCCGCAAAGTTGAACGTGTACGGATCGTTCGAAGCTGCATTTTTTTCGTCGATTTTTACGGCGCATCGCTTTCGTGTTATACTCATATGAGGAAGTAGGGGGTTACTTTGAAGAAACTTCAAATAGCCAGAAATGTTCCGGGCGACATGAAGGTACTACGTTCCGCTGAAAAGGCTTTACTCCTATTCATGATGACTGTGTTTGTCCGATCTGAGTGCAACTGAACACAGATAAAGGTCGTAGTCATAAAATATCACCTCTGGATGATCTAATTTGGGTGCCTAAAGCCCACCAAGGTCGAAAGATGTGTCTCTATAATTTGACTTTACATAAACGTACGTCCGAAAGCAACCTTAACGAAGGCGAACAAAAGCTGTTTAGTCGCAATGACGAGTTCTATATTGAGCATCCCCTTCTCGCATTTCGGAGCTTATCTGATGAAAGTACCCTATTAACAATGACGGTACTTCAGATTCAGGCGATTGACTTGTGTCGTATTATGTAAGCGTTCGATTGGCTCTCGTCAATCTCTGTGCACCATTGTGTGCCTACGTGTGTGCTTTATGTCCCAGACAAACGCCTTAAACCTCATTGAGTCCTTAGCTCATACATGTAACGCGTTACAGTCAGTTGATGGTGCGATGAGCTCGAGACGTGTTCTCGATTGCAGTTTTGAGCCACAACCCATTAAGAACCAGTGATGTCATTGATGTTAGAAAGCAATTTATCAATACTGCTTTACGGTTGATTTTTATTTTTTTCGATAATCTTCACATCGCTCGATCGCCAAAACTGACTATACGAATTAGATAGAGACGGTGCCTTCGACGCTGCGGCATCAAACAATAAGATTGTGATGATGAGACAGGCATCGATCGAACACCCGACTGAACCAAATTGGATATGAACGACCGCACTGATGTGAAATACGCTGGACACGACGCTAAAGAGTCGGGTGTGGGTTAATTCAATCCATCAAGAATAAATACGAACCCACCAGCGCCACTACTAGTACAGATACACACAACACTCTGGTTCCTTGCTCCTTGCCCCCTTCGAGGTGTTCAATTTTAACCCCACGACCGAAGGAGCGAAGCAAAAAAAAAGAAGAAATAGCAACGTTTCTGTGTGAGTGTGTGCGTAATTCTCGTTTACAACGTTCTTCCTCCAACATGGCATTATGAAGGCGATAGAAAACTGGGCATTGGGTAAAGCGTTGTATCGGTGACTGAGCGCTGGTTTGTGTATATTTTTTTCTCTCTCGGACAGCGTTTCGCACGTATTCCCTCTTAGCGACACTATCAGCAGTAGTGGCAGATATGAAGAATGGATGGCCAAAGAAATCGGAAAAATTAAGCCAAACAATGGGGCCGATGTCCATTGAATGTCTATGTAATGACGCCTTCGACTCCTTAGCTTTTCAGGTACTAACAACCCGTACTCGTCCGTCTTCATGTGCTCTCACGTGTATGTACCGTGTATGTATATTTGACAGCTGATTGATGAAACAACAACGATAATAACAATAACAAGCGTCTGGCCACAACGCGTAACAACTGTCACAATAACAAGACAACGGTACGTTGGTCTTCTAAGCGACGCAAGCGGTCAGTGATGAGACACTTATCTCGCTCGGTCCCGTTTGACGCCCACAGAAACAAACATAGCCGATTAGTTAATTCAGTTGGCTTTTCTCATAGCGCCGCGATTGACCGACTATTCCGCTCGATGTGGCGGCCATCTTAAATAGCGGTACGTAGTGTTGAACTTTGACGAATACAGCCGCAGATACGTCGATCACAGAAAAGCATCACTGTTAGATGTTTGGCTTAACAAGTAAGTGCTGCTGGGTTCGCTTATGGACCTAATGGATTTTTAAGCGAAATTTCGCACCTCAATTGACGAGACAGGCGAGGTTAGGGAAGCACGGTCAATTTCCCTTTCGAATAAATCTAAGATGACGACGAAAAAAATATTGTACAAAATAAAGCTAATTGTAGTTCGAATATGAGCTAGCAGATCGAACGAGACCGCCGGAAGGAACAGTAACCTTCAGGAGCATCCTCCTGTGAAGCATGTCAAAGTCAGGACGACAACCTTTGGCAGTTTTAAAGTGCCTCCATGAAGTTCTAATAAACTCGATTAACTTATAGACAAACAGAACTGCTTTAAATGTTAGCTCATACGAGCCGCACTGTGTGGTTTTTTCCAACTTTAATCACTGCTAATTACAGTTGCGTATTATAATAGAAATAATAACACAGTCGCAGTTTCTTATAATATAACACTATAGGATAGTTTTATACCTGATGCTACACGACATTCTGTGTGACGCTTTTTTGTAGTCAACAATCGGCTCACGAGGCTACCAATCGACGTCCAAAATGAAGGTCACGCTTCAGATTGCGTAAACAAAGAATTGCACCGACATAAACAACCGGTTTCCTAATGATCAGCCCCGCTACGTAAATATCTTCATGTTCGACAGAAACAATAGGGCACTTCCTAGTACGATCAGCAGTGACGGTACGACGATCCGTGAAAGGGTGCATTTTGATGAGCTGTTATTACTGTTGCGAGAACACGGCACATTGCACCCTAGGAGATGATGCTCATGAGAAATCGGTTGCATGTTCTGTCCTATATCGCTGTGACCTGGGCCTGATCTACGTCAACGGTCTAGTATCGCGTCAATCGGCATGACGAAGTAACAACAAGTGATCGTAGCGGCCCTGAAGAAAGTTTAATTTGATATTCGATTTTAATCTGATTATTTTAAACGGAAAAGGAGACGAGGCTAAAGAGAGCCTAAGTTATGACAGGTAATCGCGGCACAGACTCGGGCTGGCTTCTGACCATTACCCTCAAACGTACATAAACACAAGAGCACAGGTACCAAAACGGAAGAGCAGAAGACAAAGAATCATCGGGTTATATAGGCTTCAGCCTGAGCGTACGTTTGAGAGATCCATGGCCTTCCCACTTCCAACATATATCTGATGGTTCAGTATAATAACTGCAGCTATTTCCTGTCCGATTTCTGAATGAACATGATAGGCTCGTATTTCTTTTCCGATCCTACGTTCGCGAGCGTAGCCTTCAACATTATAGGCTAAAATATTGGGCCTTACGAGACAACAGTGAGATAGTTGCGGTGGACGCCAGCCGCATGTCCAATAGCAGTTACGGCAGCAACAACAGCGATAGTAGTTTGTCATTCAGATAAGGGCGTCTTCTCCTTTCTTCATGACGGTGGCTACCGGGACTAGCTGATTAAGTTAGGAAACGGGCGGCGGTGGCAAAAATAGTGAACGGATACCTACGGCAATCTATCTACCTATGTAAATCAAACGACCCTACAAAAAGGTGAAGATCTTTCCTATTTCGCTTATCTAATAATACTAACGATACGCAGTAATTTATGTAGATATTATGATGGCAAAGACAAGTATCTGATCGGATCTAATTAAGCAATGCATGGTGATCCATAGTTCTAAGTTGCGCTTGTCGAGCTATAGCCGTGAAACCACATATGTCCGACGCAGTAGCGTTGATACAAAACATCACTTGTCTGCAACGATTCTGCCCATCTGGATTATTCAATTGCTCACCTGTTAGTTCCCGTATTAGCGGTATCCAGTACCCTTACTCCTTCTACAGGCATTCTGTATAATAGAGTTCTATATTCATTAACATACCCCTGATACGCATGAAAAAGAAGAGGCCTATAAGCAAAAGCAATACAGAAAGTGAATGCAACACTCGGTTGCTAACAATATGAGAATATTATAGCTGTATCAATCGGCCTTACTGGGTAGGCCGTCTGGTGTCCTGAAAATTTGTTGGCTCGAGAGTTACCATGTTAATGAAGCGTTATGCGTATGAAATGAATAAAGTTAAATGTGTATTAAGCTTAGAAACTAACGTGTATATAAATATAAACATGCTTGTCCGTACGCAAGATCGGCCGTATTCGAAAAAACTAATATTCATGTTTGAGCTACGGATGATGTTATGACAGGCGAAGCTGGAATTTATCTATAGTCTCTAGGGATCCTCAAGGGTGACTTACGTATACCTCTTACTTACTTATATATAGAAGCGCTCATAGAAAAGCTTATATATTCGAAGGCGAGTGTATATGCAAAAATATCACTGTAGTCGCCGTTGACGACCTTTCGTCTCTTTAGTTAAGGCTGCTTCTGTTCGAGCTTGCATACTGACACTTAGGCGTAGTTACAGAAAATCAACACAACTGTAATCGAGGCCAAGAAAAGTATTAGAACTTCGTGAAGCCCTGGACCGAACGGCCTACGTCGGAGACCCCGTTCTGACTCAATTTTTCGGAGCTTTATCATGGCATGCTGCTAGAAGAAACAGTAATAGCAGTATGCTCAAAGATCAAGCGAAACAAGCGCAGGAAGCAAAGAGCAATCGAACGATCGCGCCATGATCAGTTTAGGATATAGGCCTCTGTAGTCGGCAGGCACAACTGGTTGTCCTATAGCTATCAACTGCTCTATCACTTCGGAAGTGCTTAGCTACGTGTCTGAACGAAGCAAAAGCAGTTGCAGACAGAAAAAACGTCAGACCGGATGCCCAATCATGATCATGCTCATCAGAAATATCTCGAGACTGAGAGAAAGAATGAATCTTACAATTCACCCTGGTAAAGGCAGCACGACGATAGACGAGGTGCGAAATCGTCCGAAATACTGTCTGAGCGAGGCATGCTCCGAAAACAAACCCGGCAAATACGAAGAAGGGGTATACTTAGAACACGAGTGCGGAAGCAGATGTCAAAGTAGCATTAACAATAATAGTAATAAGCACAATGAAGACAAGCTCCAGTCGAAATAAGGTATCCACCAGCGTCCAATCCCCGTTAGTAAGTTGCATGAAGTCCGGTGCTTCGCAAAGGTACTAGAAAAATATGATGTAGATATTGAAAATAAAAAGTCAAGACTGGTAGTTGAATTCGTGATTAACGTCATGAACTGTGTTTTTTTTTTTTTTTTTCACTCTATTTATGTTATTTCTGTTCAACACATTAGAAATAATTAGAAATAAGCGACTGCCGTATCGCATCGTTGCGTCCTGCCGCGGTACCGCGAGCTGGCTAAGACTATGATTTCATGAATTACGCCTGTGTGGTAGCTTTGATGATAGTGCAAGTAGAGAATTATACGTGGATACGGTACAATGGTAATAAATGTTCTAACGATTACTTTTTTTATCAGTCAGTGAAGGCACTCATAGATCATTTGAGGTATGCTGTAAACGAAAGCTGCTTCGCCTTCCGGTACAAAGTGCTCGCTCGTTTGAAATTTCATACTCTACACAGGCGTTCTCTTTTCAACAAAATAATACACTACTCCCGTTTAGTGCGAACACTCGCATATTCTGTTTATGTAAACTAATTATGCCTATATATATATATATATATATATATATAATAGCGCTTTTTATTTAGTAAATTGGACAGTACACGTCACGAGGAGAATCGATTCCCTGCTCATGTCTTATTTATCATAATCAAATCCGCGATTGCGTGTCCCATTTATTGAGCTCCAGAAGCCAAATTGCCTCCAAACGGTATCTTTTTGTCCGACAAGATTGATTAACTAACTTTATACTGGTGTTACAAAATTTCGTAGCTGGTACCAAAAAAAAGTCATGATTTCTGTCTAAATTGTGATTTATTTAAAATAAGAAAAGATCTTTACATTCTAATCATATTAAAAAAAATACACCTATTTTATACTCATATATGTAACGAAGATTTTTCTATGGTACAATCGAAATTTAGGTTCTTCCAAATTAAAGTTTAAGGAATTACACGGAGTGTGTATTAAGTTTACATCTGTATATACTTAGCCAGGAAATAGAAATAACTGTTGGATTTTGATGGGCTGATACACTCAGACACCGAAAAAGTCCCATGTGGTAAACAGTCAAGCGCACCTATACTGGCTGGAAAGGCTGCTTGACACACGGTGGCGTGTATCTGGCAGACCTGGCTAAATTCAACCAGTGGTGACACCCCAGTGGCCAGCTTCTGCTGATACGGTATCAGTCAGGTTGGTTTAATAAGTACAATGACAATACCAGGAACGACAATGATCGCTCGTTTGAAATGATGGAATAAGCGTACAAAGAGTGACACGACACCAAATGAAGTAAAGCACAGATAGAGTCTTTTCGGATGAAGTCATAGTTCGATACAAGACTATTATGTAGGGTAAACAAAAACATAATACGCTTCTTCGTTTGCGTGGCCTCATAGCAGCTTTTCCACTCTTCATCTGTCGCCAGAGCTATTGAGTTGTGTTTGGCACAAGCAAAATCGAAATTTTGGCCCCTCTGTTTCTTTGTTACAGCCTTATTATTGACTTAGTGTACATAGGACAGCAAGTACCGCAGATGCGTCGAGAAGACATGTAAACGTATTCGATGAGAGGGGCAAATGAAACTGATGCCCACACTTCATGCAAAATGTAATTACGCAAGTGGGCTGAGATACACAAAATCTTTGTGTACGATACACGTATATAGATGTAAGCTCGATTATTTTATGGAAGGCCCCAGATAGCAAGACCATTACCCCAGTTTGTGATAGAAGACGATAGAAGCCGTCAAGTCGTTCTATATTCGATGTTATTTTTTGTTAAAAGCCTGTTAAACCCACAACGTTATTTAGAAATAATTATCTAGAGCACTATATTGTGTAGGTATTCGTCTTACAAAAACTGTAGTAAAGATCTAAGTCAAGGATTCGAGCTGTGAAATAGGCCTCAGATCTTAGCCGATACGTCACGTCATCATGAATTGTGTCACAACGGAGTGTCCGCGTAATTGTTTATTGACGGGGGTCGGCCAGACAAACGGCTCCATGAAGACTGGAAGGCCTTCAGACATTCAGCGAACGCTCTTTAGACAATGAAGTGTCGCCTTTCAGATAAACAAAAGTGTGTTATCCTTCTGTAAAAATGATTGACCATACTGGTTACGAGCGGCACGTTAGCGCCGTTTGAAGCGTACATCTCGAGTCTGCGTCAAGATGATTCTCGTAGACAGGCGGCTGGCTAGCTGGTATACGGAATTACTATTGCGTATGCAGAAAGATACGGTAGCACACAGAGGAAAAATAGTTCTCAACTAGAAGTGACGAATGAAAAGGACTGAAAGCCACAGTCTAGCATTATCATGAGAAGGTCATTTCGCTGGTACAACTGCCGATTACTTCGCATCAAGTGAGCGATGTTGTGCTGAGGAGCCAATTGAATGTAACTAGTGGGAGGGTTGATACGAACGGATGTAGTTGTGGAGAATTTCGCTATCAATAAAAATGATGTTACAGACATAGGAATACTTGACGCAAAGATTGATTGCCGAAGGACCCGTGTGGATATAACGACGATGTCACCTGAAATGGCTAAGGACATTCAGAATTAGTTATCTGGTCTGCTACTTCGTTACCATACTTACTGCTAGGACATATTTGTAATAAAGTTTTTTCAATTGGTGAACGGGTTTTTAGCAACTGCTACCATATTTGTTGACCCAACTGATAATTCACCACGTTTGTGATCTTAGGCATATGCCCAAGAGAGTCATCAGCCTGTTCAGTCGATCTGCCAAATCGAAAATCTAACCAACTTTAATCAGTGATGATGACCATCGAAAACATGATAATGTGGGGTTTACATAGTTGCCTAAACGACCCAGCGACAAGTATAAACACGTCTGGTCTCAAGTGTTTATAAATTAAAAAACACTACATTGGAGTAGTCCGATTTAGCCCTGTATGTGTGTTCGACTGACAGGAGAAGCGCCACATCTCAGCCATTATCTGTTATATAAACGTAGGTGTATCGATTCACAGATAATTCCCGAGTAAATGATTCTTTCGTATTGGTACAGGTCGAAATCCTCTGGCTTGCAATAATTAAATCTTCTCATGGTTTCTTTGTGCGCTTGTCTAACAGCATTTCAGCGGGTTGTCTAAGCTTCGATGCCTCGCTCGGAGATATCTTAAACAAAACCCGCGGCCACAAGCCTAGACATCCAGAACTCCGACGCTTAGGCAGTGATGGTCCGAAGCACATCTTGGCGTTGTAATAATGTCTGTTTTGATAGTGGCTGTTCGCGCCGCTTAATTGGGTTGGACATTCCGGCGGAGGTTTTTCGGATCGTTGATTAACTGAATAGAAAAGGACGGATTATCGCGACTCTTCCTTACAAATCGGCATACATCGCAGTGGCGTACGAACTCACGTATTCTAGCTAATACCTCCCTGTCCTCCCCTTTCCAGTCATCAGTTGACGTACAGTTCTGTTAACGTTCGATTAGCTCCGATAATATGAAACATCAAGGATTTGACAGGACTGGTCGTCAGCTTCTTGGGGTAATTCGACGTAGTGTTCTGTTGTTACCTGCGGGCACATGAATTGAAAGGTCTGCTACACGGCCTTCGAGGCTCATAAAGCCAGCGTAAGTGAAACACTCAGTTCCGCTTCATTTTGAATTGTCAGTCCCAGCTCTTGCCTGCGTATCGATATGCCCTGTATTACAACAAACACAGCACTTGGTATTTCCTCTTTGTTCTATGCGCTTCCAAAAGTGGGTGTTTGGCTTCTCTAGAGGGGAACTCGGGCCACTCGAACAAACTCGGCGTACGAGTCACCTCGTAATGAAGTTAGTAGGAATGGCCAACCTCGCAGTTTTCGTCAGAGACAAGCGAGAAACATGCTGAATTTTAGAATATTTGAGCAGTGTTCGTCTAACATACGCAAACCGTCTGTTCCTCTTGTAACGGTAAAAGAGCTGTCCCGGCAAGGCGTCCTTCTCCAGGGAAAAACGTTCTTATAACTTAATCTCCTGCATCTTCGCCCCATCCCTCCTGTACCGATCTTAAAATCGAATCGGTCGTGGGTTACTCCTTGTAAATATCGACATGCCCGCCTCTCGACCCCCCAGACCCGGTAGCTGTTTTCGTTCCCGCATAAGCCGCTCGAACACGTTAACCCATCACTTCGGCTACCTCTGGTCTAAAATCACCCGAGGCGATTCTCGATCAGTCAGCCGTTGTATCAACCCTTTCGCAATTTTGGCCATATCGTCATCTACCCCAGCGGCACCGCTAAAATAGTGTCGAGTGGCATGGTTTGTTGTTGACTAACAGGAGCGAATGCCCTTATCATGTAGCCACCGACGTGGTTTTCTCCATATATATATATATATATATATATATTCTTAATGCTTCCATAAACTATTGACTTTTAGCAAGATATAAGCCTCTGTGTAACCGTCCTATTTATTGCTTGTATCTTGTCTTTTCAAAAAAACAAAATATTTTTAATTCAGAGATAAACTAAAAATGTCGCTAACAACAACAGTAACAATGGCTCTTCTAAAAACATGGAAAATAGGACAGAAGGCCATGTTGGTCACCAAAGAAGTCCGCAGGTAGCGCGCCACAAAGCAAACAGATACAAAAGATGGAGGAGACAGCGACCTTCAATGGTCGGCAGGTTTGTTCAACGGCAACCACAATGCTTGTTGCGGCCGTAAGGACAGTCGTTAGAACGTGTGAGTAAATAGGATGAACGGGAGTTAGCTACGGCCCGTTCAGCAACGAGAAAATGATACGTTTACACTAAAAAGCTGAGAAAACCTAGAAAGAACGAAAGGCTAGATATGAACGAACGTATACATACAACAGGTCTGGAAGTAGAGACTGGTAATGACTGTGATATCGAAACTTAACAATAGGCTAGGTCGAGGTGGGCGTTTCGGAGGTTTCACTCACTGCTCGAGCGGTTGCATTTTAAATGAGAAAGAGAGAAATCCCACTGAATCAGACGACTAACATCGATTCCGCTGGCCTGCCTCTGTCAACGGATAATTTTGCTGCTATAAGCGATTATGACGACGGTGATGATGAGGGGGGTGATCACCGAGAAAATAAGTCCAGCCATAAGCGGCGGCGTAGTTTTTTGAGCTCTCTTTGAGGTAACCGAAGCCCGTCAACTTTATGTACAGGTACGTGTACGGAGGGAATGGACGGATCGCTCTCCGAAATCAGAAGGACCGACTGCGACCAGCCTCTAGCGGAAGTGGCGGATTTTGTTTTGTCTTTATGCGATGCGACACAGGTATCGGGTAGACGAAACGAGCAGAGATACGTCAAGAAGAGCGTCACTGAAGAGTAGCAAGTCATAACGATGAGTTAGCAGAATGCCCCTCAGGGGGTCTATGGATTTGAAGAATAGCACACACAGACACACACGTAGCTTCAAAAGGAGAGTCCTTTCTAAGTTTCTTTTTTGCTTCTAGCCGATAATAGGCGCGAAGTTATAACCGTAAAACATATAGAGCAACCTTTAAGATCACTGCATCGGAAATCGAATTGCGGCTTTATCCATCCCGTTCGACTGGGCCATGAGAAATAGCCCGTTAACCAAATTTGCGGTGCATAAATGATGTTGAATAGAAGTCATCGTTTCTGCTATATAGAAACCATCTAATTTGTACTGCATTGACATGAACGTATGACACTTCGCAGGTTCGTTCATCATACTCGGTCATAACAGATTCAGATTGCATTTTCGTTCTGGCAGACAGGAACAGCCATCGCTGCCCGCAACGTATGGCGTAGTAAAGAAAAGGTTACCTCTTTCATACAGAGTGAGCCGTCCGATACGTACACGTAAAAATACTGACACGTAACATTATCGTCATATTCGAAAAATGTCATTAAATATCATTATTAAATGCATATTTCTTCGAAAATATAACTGAACTCGCTTCAGAAAAGGCATGTACTATTATTTTATACATATAAACATTTTGATAATTTGAACTATAGTGTAAGCATCGCAAAATTTTTATATTGTGACTGTCCTGCTATTTTGTATCCGTTGATAGTGGCTCTGTATCAACACTACCTGAAATAGGGAAACTGCGACAAATTTGTTTCTGCCAGACGACACTGTTCTATGAACAGTTTTTTTAATACTTACTTTTTTTTATTACAACTTACACTCCAATATTACTCAAGTTATGTGAAAGAGATTAATGTTACATCTCAAATGATAAAATCGAGGGAGCTGAACGGAAATGAATGGCAAGCGGATGGATCCGCAACCATTTCCGATCCGAGAATTACACCATTTTTAATAGTTATTATACCTTGTTACTCGACATTGGATCACTACTACGTCAGATCTGATATGTGGCGAACGACGAAGAAGGACGAGAAGAGATGGTCTGTTTTCAAGAAAATCGTAGGCTAATGTCGCCCTCCTCGGGAGGAATATAGCGGAAATGATCATTACAACCCTCGATCGTGCTAGTATTGGAAACTGATCAGCGGCCTGGGCGA
Organism: Varroa jacobsoni; assembly: GCF_002532875.2. Lineage (NCBI taxonomy): Eukaryota > Metazoa > Arthropoda > Arachnida > Mesostigmata > Varroidae > Varroa > Varroa jacobsoni. Next base: position 113,380 of record NW_019214158.1, on the reverse strand, counting down.
TGACAGAACCGCCTCAGTTAAGGCGTCAAACATGGATCACTGTTGTACGAACTACCGAAAAGTTCGATGATGTGTCCAATTTTTTAGAGTGTCCAAGCGCTAGTGTATTTGATTTAGTCGGCCTATCATGAGCGGAGCCTGAAGCTTGGCGCTGGTCCGTGTTCAACAAATGTTACAAAACGACATGGACCAAGCTGTCTGAAAATACGTATTACGTATGTTCGCGCATAGACCGTGCAATAAACGCCATTAAAATGTATCACCTACTGTGTTCTTATCAACCTAGAGCAGGCGTCGAGACTAGCGGTGCTCCTGTGCGGTGTTTAAGTCATCTGATTCGTTGCAGTAGTGAATAATCCAGATCAAATCATTGGTGATTTATGCTGCCCTCCGGATCCTGATCTAACAATGATTAATATCTTTAATTACTACTATGATACCCATTGTTCGATCTTGACACGCCATCTAACCCGAAAAGTTCTTAGGAACTATACGAGTTTCAACGTGACAACAGTACAAATCTACCATGTACTCAACGAATCTCATATTATTATGGTGTTTATAATGACTGGGTCGGCCACTCACGTGCGCATTGGCCATTCACAGGGTCGCGGCGCGCCATGCGTATTGATTCACTGCCTCGAAACGACTGGGATCATTGATCTATTGGGCAGATGAGAGCGACCTGTATACGCAAACCCAACATCGGACTGACTACCTAGTGACCAGACGATCTTACAAAATGGTCGCGTAGGCACCTCACCTTGCCAACGATAAAAAGGCGTCCTTATCGGGCTTTGATACAAATTCAAAGTACGCTGGCTCTTTGAGTCGAATTTGTATACTATATTCGTGAAAACTTGATCGTCGCATCGATTCTTCAAGGTATGTTCTTAATTCTCACGCACATTAGACTTCCTGTTGTGCATTCTAAGAAAATGAAAATTGCCTATTTTCACCATAATCGATAGTACTTTGTTTACTTAATAAGAAAGATACACTTTTAGCCACCGTACAATTTTTGGACAAAACGATCCTTGTCCTGGTAGAAATGGAGCGGTTAGACGCTGCATATGTTCAATTACCTATCGGTTATCTAAACGGAGAACGCGAACGGAGACGATGAAAACATGAACAAAGGAGTGAGCTGTTGACGCCTTCGTCCGGAATATCTGAAGACAAGGATAGGTAGGCAGGAAAGTTCTCGAGCTTTATATGATATCGATTCTCTTTAGTAACATCTATGTTCCGGCTGAGGGAGGAGTCGAACGGACGATAACTAAAATTTGCTAGATAAAACTTTGCGCTCTGTTCTTCGCTCACTGAAAAAAGAAGATTATAAATACGTCTTATCTTACGCTTAGGGGGAGCGAAGCAAGGGCTGGCAGATACGTAATGAAACGCCGTAATGCGCAGAGGGTTAGCCGATTGTGGTATAGGGCTGAACAGTAAGTGATAATAATCTAAATAGAATAGGTAGAAGAAATCTAGCATCTGTATTAGCTGACGATCATGTTCGGCATCAGCTTGCACCAAGGATCATCTTCAGTACAACCAGTTAGTTATAGGCGAAGCGGCAGCGAACGCTCGGCATCAGTATGTCTTGCTCCTAAATCGACATTAAAGCTGAAAATCTCCCAGTCGCCATTGCCAGATTTCTTTGAGCGGTACGTAGCGTTAGTCGACTGGATAATGCCGGTGAGGCTGTCATACGTACAGAATAAGAGATAAGCGCAAGCTAAGTCATGGCTGGTTTCTTTCTATCCTCGTCGTTGCTGTGCATGATATGCGGGCTCGTACAGCCAGACGGCATCTCACATGGAAAATTAGTCAGTTACGTTCACGCACATCAATTCATATAGGCATACAAATATACGCCATGTGTCTCCCATTCACAGCCAGACCATCGTGATGACAGCGCCGAAACGTGCTCTGACAGTTCAGTTCCCAGCGTTCAAATATTCCCGCCACGTCCTGCTAAACAGTTGTTTGTACTTGTAAAGATGATAGAAGATCATGGCATTAGGTGTTCAATGACATTTTGAGTAAGGTATCCAATATACGTCACAACAAAAGGCAAATACATGATTTCTACTGGTATTCAAAGTAGGGCGCGCGTATACAAAAAGTGTCCGCGTTGTGAATCTCTATTATACTGCACGCCTCATGGTATCAAACACAAGTCATTTTTCTTAGCAAGGATATACACCGTGCAGTGTACGAGTGTATGCCGGTTCGTGCCTGGCCCTGTGGAAGATACTCGAACGTTACAAAACACTGCGGCTCTTACTGTTTGTTATCAATTGGCGAATCTACGATTCAGATGTGAACGCGACTCACTTACTCAGCTCAGAAAAAAGGCTCTGCTGAACGGTGGTGACAACGATACTGGTATGCATGCTCGAACATCACACGAAAACAACCACAAATGTATCTGTCATGTATATATACATCTACGTCGCGACGGAAACGCCTTAGACTTTCGTGGATATATCGAACAATTGTATTTTTAATACTTCCTTAACAATCGTTAGGGACTAACGTGATCCCAACTTAGGTCCTTTCGTGTAGACGCAGCCCTACCAGGACACTGCCACATATTTCGACGATATTTTGGTGTCTGGAAGCTTGTTGCAAGGTTTTCCTATTAAATTGGACCGCTTTTGTTTTGAATTGAAGCCGGATATCGTTGCGCATTATACCGTATCGAAATTAAATACGTTAAGACGGTTATCGTTTTAACGCTATGAGCTGAAAGACCTATGATAGTACCGATTCGTGCCTGAAGTAGCTCCTATGCTGGTCACACCGTTGAGAAATTCTAAATGTGAGGAGAGCAGAAGGGTATATGTAGGATAGCCCTATGTCTGCCATTCTGTTTTTCCTCTATCACGCTCCGGTTGTCTGCCACAAGCCAGCAGTGGCACGTTGTAGCTAGATAGGCTGGTAAGGCCCGCATTACTCTTCACTAACGCGCGAGCTTCAAAAAAGACATCTTTTGATGTCAAAGATTTACGCGAGGTAAGCGGTACGACGAAAAAGTTAAGTTTGATTATGACGCCAGCAAAGACCGCCTTGTTATTGTAGTGTTATTATAATCAGCTTCTAGATCCACAACCGTAGCCCTAAAGAATACGCCAATTGTCTCAAGAATCACTAGTATTTTCTTAAAAATCGATAACAATTTTTCTGCGACGAGCTCCTATGGCTCGTCGGGAAAATTATGGCTTTCATTACCTGATTTTGTACACGATGAATCGAATTATTCTGAATGTACGTTTTCCAAATTTTGGACATGTGAGCAAAATTTTCTCAGGGCCATATACACGACCGATCGTTTTCATATAAATAAGATATAGGTCACATTCAAGATGTCGATGTATTAAAGCGTCCATTGTGTATAAATTTTCAAAAGCTTTGGTTAAAATGGCTGTCCCGCCACAGCGCTAGGGCAAGAGTCACATTTTAGGGGAGTCATTCTCGACTTCTAGATCTGTGTGCGCACGACTGACGATTCAATGAATAAACTACTCATCGGGAACTTTAACTTCGTTTAGGGATAAACTTAATTTGATGATGACGCACTTGTGCTCTCCTAAAATTTTTTTATTGTTCAATTAAATTCAAGTAAACGTTGGCTACATACAAGCCTAAAGGCCGTATCAGCTAGAAACGAAGATCAACCATCAATCAGATGGACCATATTTAGCATATAACAATAATTAAACAGATTGACACGAAATGAAGAGTCGTGAGGAACTGAGAATATATCCGTATCTAGGGTCTCTGCGCTCAAATAGTAATAATGGTGACGTCGTTCTTCAGACGTAGTTTGGTTTTGTATAAGATAAAAAATTCAGAATTCAGGGATGTTCAGGGAACAGTACAAATGCCATGCAAGCTAAAAGAACCCCATATGCGAGCAGATGTTCGTTAGTCCGGATGGTTTCAGGCTCGAGGGATACCTGAGATAACACTAGCAAGAACAAATTGTTACTTTAATAAAAAGTCTACAAAGGTAAACTGGTAGAAATTCCTAGGCAACATCTGGATATGAATAACTGTAGTGTTTTTTTCGAGTGTTTGTGAATCAATCAATTAATTATCCAATTAATTAAAAGAATTAATTGGATTGATGGGGCGAAGAAGGCCTACTTTATTTTTAAAATAATAAAGCCAAGTGCATCATAACTACATTTGACATCATTTAGTTTATTTTCAATGTCTGCGTTAGGAATGAATCTATTTTGTAGGGCTGATGCCCTATGCAACATGTATATTATGCAAGCCACTTGTGTACACCTGAGTTAACAGAGGTAATAGATTTGTAGAAGAATATAATTGAACCTTGCGTCAGCCTCGACAACTTAGAAGATGGTCATTTTTCAATTAGCCTAATTAAATAAACGCATGATTAAGTAGAACTTGAACTATGCGGAAAAAGTTATCGTGGGAAATTACTTTTACATATATATATATATATATATATCGTAAGAGATAGTGGTAGATGCTTTCGCTTCACCAAAGAATTTATCTATGACATAAAATTAAACGCGGGTCGAAAAGACCCTATAGTTAGTTCGAGAAAAATTTATTTTCGACAGCATTGGACAAAAAATTAATTATAATTATGAGTTTAAATTATCACGACTGTTATTATCTTTGAATATAGACAATCACAATCAATGAATAGGGGCGTCACAGGGCGGCCAACTACATGCAACGTTCGCTGACAAACTTCAGACGGAGCGGGAACGAGTAAGCTAACAAAGTCAAGATTCGTAGGCATGCCGAGCGATAGCTAATTTCTCAATAATCGGTGAGGAATTAAATATAAAACAAAAAGGAGGTTTTCGAAGGAACGTAAAGGCCGCATGCTATGATGACGAGTCCGGCTGAACCGTTGTAACTGAGCCTACCTTTGCGATAAACAAAGCAAATCGTTCAGCTACTTCACTGTAGTTTACGAGCGCCATGTCATCAAAGCTCATAATGGATAGGCCTTTTTACCGCGGACGCGTATTCTGTTAATCAAACGCTACAGCTATCTAGAGCGAACGTCTCTTTCACTATTTCGACCGTGGTCTAAGCGATATTCACGGAGGCTTTGTCATATCCGTTCTTACGCTATCCATCGATTTTAGCACGGACACACCTTTTTTATAACGTGTTAACCGTACGCCTAGAACGACGTAGCGATTGCAGGAGTGGGCCCTTAACAATAAATCCAATTTTTCATCGGTAAAGCATCGTTTGGGAAGCTAACCACGGATTCCCTATCTGTATGTTCATAGACTGGAGACTACTCTATCGAGAGGAGCCAACAAAAGCCGGTATTTAAACTGTTAGTATAAGAAATTCCTTGGCTTTTGTGGTAGTTTTTGAAAAGTACCGCAAAATCAGTAGCGGCCAGACAAAGCATTACCTTGCATAGTTGCCGGGGTGTCCTGACCCATCGAACAGTAAACACCACATCATCGATCTGTAGACGTCTCAGACTCGTCTCTCGTTATTTCGTCATTGAAGTTATAGCATATTCTTGTCACCCCGCACAAGCATGCTTGTACCCCTTGTTCACTGATTGTATAGTCAACGTGTGACGGTACTAGCGATTTTTGGGCAGCATTTCACCACAGATAATACGCTCTATAGACTGCCTCCTCAAGCGACATTTTACAACAGGATTACGTTAATCGGACGGTATAATCACTGATAAATTCGACTCACGAGTAGTGCGACCAGCTTGATACGTTGAAAAATGTTTGTGAAAATATAGAAATAAACAAATTCTTACATTTAAATCTCATCTATATATGCACTTTTCCCCTTCTATGCCATATTGGATTACATTATGAATCCGCCCACTTTTTAGTTCAAGCCAGAATCGCCGTATTCAGTGAGAAACATTATTAACGAATCCTAAAAAACTAAATGTTTCTGCGTCCAGTGTCGTTTTTTTTTAATTACCTTCTAATTTCCCAGACCACCATGCTGTAGTCGTAGGGGTTCTTCCATTAACATCTAACGAAATCGTGCACTTGTAATAATAGATCCGTAAGATTGTGCTCCTTAAAAATCGCGCCCCCACAATTGGGCACATCTTTGCCCTTGGAATATCGGCGTTCTTATGCGAGCACTGCATATCAACAGATTAGTCCAGTTACTGTCGCCATTTTCTATATACAAGCAGAATTAGTGGACATATATTTTCCTTCGATAATATATTAGGTATAATATAATTATAATGAACGCAACTATATATCTATTAACGATAGCCACGCAACAACCATGCTGTAATAACATGTTGTAATAATAATTGTTTTGTGTTATTAACATATGAATAGGATTCTTCTCTCAACTGGATCGTTACCAGGCGTAACAGGGCGCGATTTGACCACAGAATCTATTTTTTTTTACTGTAGAACGCCTCTCGGCACGATACGGCATAAAATGACTCGATATTACGATTTCGAACAAAAATTGAGAGCTTACATTTCCTATATTAACACATATATAAATATGGAGCACTGGATAGGAAGTCCGAACACTATTTCATCATTACGTTGTGTTTATGGTCAAAATTGTGCTCATTATCTCTTACTGTTTGTTGAGGTCTGTATAGGTACAGGAACATGGAACTCTGTCGGGTATCGGTCGTTGTTATGCAGATGATTCAGGCTGATGCATTCACAGCATCGTAATTTCTGGCTGGTTTTTATTTCTTTCGATTAGATCAGTTTATCTTAAGAGGTTAAATGTATATGTGATACGGTCATGGACTACAACGATGACAAGAAAGAAAAACTCGGATTGCCTTTACTTCGGTTCACAGACCTTCAGGTTTCGGCCTACTGCATTATGTCAGCAATATTCGAACTGTAACTAATTAAAGGGATGCATTAACGACGGGAGCCTGTAGATCTGAACACTAATTTGCTGACCTCCTCCTCAATCATATTAAGGACACAGGATTAGTTATGAATCTATTAATTTTTTTATACCGTTCTATCAGTCTTTTAGTCGTCGTAACGCATCTTTTTGGTCATATCTATAATCTACCGTTTAATAGCTGAACACTTAAGCGAATTAGCTACCGTCGATTCAATCGCGAATTGGCCGGCTTAAGAAGAAGGTTTTCGTTTTTAGAGGAAACCTTGCGTAGGTTTAGAGGCTATGTCGGACTGAGAATCAGTCAAGCGGTACGTGCGTGCGTGCGTTACTGTTGACGCCCTGATACTACGAACGGCATCAGTTATCTAGGGCAAGATGGTCAGCCATATTGGATTGTGCAGTGTGGAACAACAACAACAACAACCTATCTTTGAAAGGTAGTACCACGCGTAAGGTTGAAGTTCGTTGTTGTTGTTGTTGTTGTTGTTGTTGTTGTTGTTGTTGTTGTTGTTGGGTGTAGTCATGATGGTAGCTTTGTGGGTAACGTGTTTGTCTACAAATTTTAGGGGCAAGTTGTTGTCTGGGTTCGAATTCGAGTGTAGTCAAACGTTGTTTCGTGACGACAAAATCTAAAGAAAACGTTATTTACTTCGTTTTTTTCTATTACACAAAACTATTATTACTGGGTACCAAATTATCGAACTGAGCGATTTTTACACTTCTTAAGTTACTCAAGGATGATCTTTATTTAGTCCTTTTTAGTTGCCCTGTTCTCAACGTCGAGAGGTGTCTATATAGAATCATAGAGGGGCAATATAGAAATTTTGCACGCAATTGTTAAACTGGAGAGTCAAATAGCTTTGTTGACCGACAAGATACTATTTATGTGAATCACTTAGATTATAAATAAATTTGCCTAAAGAATTACTTTTGAGCAACGGAAACAGCTCAATTGGCAGTGGAGCAACTGTTACCATACTATATTGCTTGCAAGGACCACTTCAAGTTGGTCCTTTCTATAAAATCAAAGTACCTTTCTATAAATTGTTTGGATTGACGGGAAGGGAAGACACACCGATCGACAACCGAAGCGACTTCGTAAATATAAACAGACAGAAAAAATACAGCTGCGGAAGGTAGGGACGTTCAATCGAGGAAAAAGATGGCCGGCCATTAACGAAATAGCGAGATCTTTTTCCATGCCAACGAAGAGTGAAGAAGGTGATAACCAGTTACTTTCTGCTTTGAGGCCACTCAAGTGAACTGCTGCCGTGGTCGCCGGAGCTTCATCAAATACAATGAAAAGTTCAATGGATACCGTTTAAACAAAATCACACGATTTGCTAGTTCTAGCCTAATGCGTACCCACTAACATTGTTCTATACCTACGCGGACGCTGTCGTCAGTGGCCTCAACTATAAATCCACCAATCAACCTCAACTTACTGCGTCGACTAACCTAAAAAGGAAAAAAAGACCAAAGAAAATCAACTCGACCCAATGTCAACGACGAATGTCAACGTATGCTGGCAAAATGACGAGGTTTGCAAGATTAAATTTGGCTTCTTTTTCTCAACACTCGAACAATTAATTGCAGTATATGCTGACCGGCTCGATAAACTGAATCGGATGGCCGCAAGACGACTTGTCGCTGTTGTGGTTGTTTTTTACTGATACGACGCTTTCCTTTCCGAAGGCGGGCGAATGGATAAAAGAAGGTTTGTCAGAACACCTTCCGTGTTGGGAGCTGGCGGTCAGCAGTGGGAATTCGCTCGATGGACGGGTAACATTGACGCGTATCGCCATCGACGGGACTACGGCGTACTGGTGGAAGCACCGCTTCAGCTACCGGACACAGTCTGCCTCTGTCTCTATTCGCAGAGAAGAGAGACGGAAGAGCCGGATTACCCCCGAAAAGTCAAAATGCTTACAAAAATTGCTTTTTTAAAAACATTAGGTAACGAAGGAGAAAACGCAATTTTTGGCTTTCACCGTAGGAACGTTTTTTACCAGTATAACTTTTCATATTGGTCAGTGCTGCGCTACACGCGCCTGCGAAACTTTAAAAAAAAAACCAGTACGATTCAGATCCGTTGATATGTCTGCGAGTCAACAACCGAATTGCGCAAGAATATATACTATAAGATAAAAAGAAAAAAAGTATGGCCAGACAAGTTGTAAATAAACCTGTACAGACCCTTCTATAAGGTCTAGCTGTAACAGAGCGTGCCGGGAAACATCCGCGATTCGGCAATGTTTTTCCAAATGTTCCTATGGACGGGCAATTTTCTTTCAGGATCGAATTTGCCACGAGGGAAACGTCTAAAAGCCGCACAATAAAGGCGAAGACGCATGTTCTTCTTGCGTTACTTTTCATGCACGGATTCAGTAGCGACATCTATAAGGTCCTAATGCCTAGAAAGGCAGTTTCAAAATTATATTGGAACATCGCATCTCCTTTAACTTGGGTTTGTTCTTCCATTTGCTGCTTCCATTCCAGCTGCTCTCTCTCTCTCCCCCTCTCCCTCTCTCTCTCTCAGTAACAGATGATGTAATAGGCATTGAAAATAATATTAAATTATGTGCCGGTGCTATTTGTATTTCTGTTACGTGTTGAGATATGGACGTATACAGTCTGTTGTTACAATAGCATCATAGCTTCATTGGCAGCCTTTAGACCCAAAGTTCAAGCAACTTTCCCACATCGTCCTAGCCGAATGACCCCCATTTTTCGTATTACTTTTTTCTAGAGAAATCTTTTGTGACCCAAAGACTGACTGTTCGACGCGGCCGTTCACCAAAACAGATCATAACGTTTTATGGTTCGGATAGAATGTCGAGTCTTGTTTTTTCATTGTCCAAGCCAGAAGGTGTGACGGTTCTAAATTATACTACTGAAACTTGAAGTTGCTCTTACATTTACCTGAAACTAAATACGATGACATTTGATTTAAACTTGCTGAACATTAACTGGAGCAAAAGACAAGGAAAGGAAAATCCTTTTGCAACTGCAACGTATGACGTATTAGAAATTAAAGATAACTTGAGAACGGTCTCGAAAGAAGAAAGAAACTTCTGAAACATATGGAAACCATGATATAAACAATCTATAGATAATGATGATCGCAAGGGGAATCTTGCTCAGCTTTCTATATGTGATAAGGCCCAGTGCACTATAAAAGCACGTCCTGCTAGCGGGTCTAACGAGACGGGTTCTACTGGTTAGTATTTGCTATGCGATTCAGTAGACCCAGCTCGGATATTTCTACCGTATAATTCAATTTTTAATTCTGCTGATGTGGCAACGTAGGTCTCCGCCACACATTTTGAGCGGCGGTAACAAATAAAAATCGATTCTCAATCTGTTTGATGATAACTATTCAATGCAAACGTTTTTATACACTTGCACGCATAGATATATTCGGTAGATTATGGTTGACGTTGTTTGTGTGGCCGAATACTGTATACTATTACCAACGTGGATAATGGGTCTGTAATAACAAACGTACTTTTTAAACAAAAAAATAAGCGAACCAACTAGCGATCTGGACGGGAGCCACGGGAAACCCCTATGCCTTTATTCCTGTTTCAGCGAAAGACACAAGATGCTTTTGTATCTACTCAGACAACGTCAGGATCAGAGCAGCAGCAGCAGCAGCAGCAGCGCGAGCAAGACAACCTCAGCGACAATATCGCACTACGATACGACGATGGGACCGAATACTGGATTATTTGACAATTCTCGTCTTTTACATGCAATAGTTGTGGTATCATTTGCGCGGATTAGCAGTGATAACAGTAATAGAGGGCGCGAGTAGCGGCTTCGGCTATAACGATGGCGGATCTCCAGACGATTAAAATGGCGGTCGTCGTCATCTGCTAGCCAACAATAAGCCAATAAAGGAGGGGCACAAGTTCATTTTGCTTGTGTTACTACTGTTTTTACTAGTACCGTTCCAGAAGTAGACAATGACAATATTGAATGCGAAAAAAATCTTCTTATCCCGCGATTACGCCTGAGAGCGACATTTTCTCTCTGTTTTTCCTTAAATTTTTTTTCATTTTCCGTTTGCATATATCATCATCTCTATATGTATATACATACAGGTCTCTTTCGAGCTGTTCTATCGATTTAGTGATTCTGTTTGGACTCATGAACTCTTCGTTCTATTGAATATTTTCAACCATTGACTATCGGTATCGCACGCACAATCTGTGGACGTGATTTTCACCTCCTATAATGGCTCGACCGTGTGATGACCGATGCCCACAAATAAACGAATAGACAGACCGATCGTATTGTGGTTAGCTAATAGAGAAATATAGATGGCGGAAAGTATCATAGACTTCATTGCGGTTTACTGTAGCGTTGCGCGAAGGATGTATTATCTGCACTTCGTGACGACGCTGGCTCGATCGGCGCCGGCGTACCAGCGGTTGGCTGGGATTACATTATTCAATATTTATTTACTGTAACATTTAAGTTGCATAGATTTTATTTTCATGTACCCGTAATGATAATTTTCATCTAATGCTTCCAATCACGGGAACTAAGGCGCTACACGAATAAACCTCAATCAATTCTGCCGTGACCGAACCTGAGCGAGTACAACATGACAATTGGATAAAGAAGCGCGTACGCTTCTCTTCCTGATCCTTAATGATTTTGGCTAGAATAAAGAAGGCCATACTTGCAGCCTATATTATTTTACTATTAGCTTAGGACATGAGTAATAATGTTGTTTTTTCTATTTCCCTCATCGTTTGGTTACTTCTATATGTTATTTGAAGCTGCTACCGCTTACCCATAAGGCTGTTATTACCTCGAGTTCTAGCTTGAGAGGTAGATGCTCTTGGCGTCTCTGCCACTTATTTCGTTTTGCTTTTGTCGAAGGCTATTTTGTGCCATCTATACCAAAACTCTATGTCTGCTCTATGGTATCCTACAATAGCTTTAAAGTAGTTTACAAACCTCAGTAATTGCATGTTGGATTGCACGCTGCCGTTGTTGGCCGTCCGGAGCTAACAAGGACCGCCTCATAGCTGTTCCGAAGGCAAATGAGCGCCAAAGCGTTCGTGAATTGGCCAAGAAGCGAAACTGCACCCGTGTGAATGTTTTCAAGCATTATCAATCTATGGGGTTTACCTAAAAATTAGGAGTCAGAATGCCCCTTAAACTGGGTGAAAAGTACAGACAATCACGGCTTCTCATCGTCTTTTGAGATTTCATTCAGCATAGGACACTAAGCAGCCATAATAATAATAATAGGTTCCTATATAGAATCGTTACGGATGACGAAGAATGCTATCTCCCTGTCCGTATGAAAAGGAAAGAAGTAGGTAGCTTCAGGAGATGTGTCTAAGCCTAAAGCTAGGCCAGGTTCCTAGCCTAAAAAGACCATAACATGCATTTATTAAGACTGGAAGAGTCTAATACATTTGGGCATGAAACGATCAACAATTATCAGTACTCGGCTAGATTGTATCAAGCGATCGATGCTAGCCAACAGATAAGAATCCAGAGACAAAGCAAATTCATCCTTTTCCATGGCCACTACAGGACGCCCGTCGCGAAGTTCGTTAGGGCGTCCTGCAGAAGGTTGAGTAGTAAGCTCTTTTACAAGAAGAAGAACTGCCACCTTTTTCCGATTGCTGATAAATGAGATTCGTAATAGTACGTCTCGAAAACTGTTTAGAACTCTTACATATCATACCTGCCAGATGGAATAAATAAGTCGCTTTGCAAGAAAAAACAGATTATGACTGATGAATGGCAACAACACATAGTAAACTATTCTTTCTTGGGTCAAAAATGCCAATAGTTATGTTTCAACTTAAGACCTAGAACGACCCTGCTTCCCGTTCAAGTATAATGCTTATTCCCCGGATTAAGGTTGGTGGAGCTTTCCCGAACATTTTAGAATTTTTTTGCCAAAATAAGGTAACGTCACGCCGCAAAAGCGGCTAGAAATGATGACTCGAAAGATAAAAGCCAGCGAGTTGGCGCTCCAATTGAAAGGGCCGTTCTATTAGATAAATGGTTTTTCCACCTTAATTCAGACCACTTCGCCATAAAGCGTTAACGTCCTAAAAAAATTCATGGCTTATGTTGAAAAGCTGTATTCAGGCCAAAAGTAACACACTATATTGTAAATACCGGCAAGTGATCACTAATAGCTAAACAGAGAGCCAGAGCTCACCCATGTCCACGCGTGTCTTTATTTGCGTTTTGAGATAGCAAGAGGCTGTTAGCGTTCCCTGCGGTAGTATGTTAGCCAAGAAGAACAGCCGAACGTTGTATGAATGTTGCGATGTTATGGAACACCAGTGCAGCGGTAGCAAAAGCGATACCCGCGTGGCCTGCTGCTAGCCGCAATCGTGAGTTGCCATTGGGCGCCGGCCAGCGTAGATCTCGAGATCACTCTTTGAGGTCACGTGTCGAGCAGTTTCTCGAAATAGTTCTCCTTTTCGGCAGGACGACAACGATTAAGATGATGATGATAGCTATAGCTTATCCTGGGCACGTGTCACTCGAACTGCAGAAGCCGTCGCTGGCCGGCGGGAGCAGGCCAGCTAGGCTACTGTTGCTTTTATCTAAAAGAGGAACAGCGGCCGCTTAGGGCCAGTGAAGTGCCTGACAGACACCCTCTTCACTTTCCGCCCCAGTGGTGAGATACGGTGAGCTGCAATGGTTTATAACATCTGCTGAGCACTTCTGTAATTATTGCCTACAACAACTCTATTGATGAATGAACGATATACTGGGATGTCGAAGCAGTTATGCCACCCAATTTAGGTCCACCAACACCTGTATACGCCTATCGAATGAAAATATAACAAATCAACGTGCATGAACTCTGTAAGCACGCTCCCTTATTGGGAAAGACCGAGCAGAAGAACGCATCACGCTATAAAAGCACGATCTGATAATTGGTTACAAAATATAAATTTTTAACTATAATATGACCGAATAGTTTTGCTTTCATTTCAATTTAGCGAAGATTTGCTTCGTACGGTTTATTAGCAGGCGCGTCACAGTCATCAACAATTTCAATGCCATCTAAGGAAGCTCAAGGTGTGAAGACCCGAACTATGTTTCAAAGGGGAAGGATTGAACTCTCTCAACTCAATGCACAATTCTAAATGATACGAGTATCGATCGTATTTTATGACTAACGGTTTCGCAGTCTAGCGCAGCATTTACTTCTCCAACGAGTTTATGCCTTCGTGATCGTCTAAAAAAGTCTTGATAATAATCACATGTATCACTAGGCTATATTTACTCTATATCAGCATTTATCTTGGCCTAGATGGGATTGCAGCGCCATGTGTTCCTAAAGTTACTGTGCCGTATTGTTGAAAAGCGATAATCTTCAAGCAGCCGCACGACCTTTCCGTCGAGGCCTTGATGGGTTGGTGTTCGTGGACTTTCTATCCCTTGCTTACAAAATTGTGCCAACATGTATATATGTGTATATTAGCGATACACTTACCGACATTTATGGATACACACTATCGTCAATGGATGCCTATGCCGGCTGGACTCAAATCCGTGTATTCGTATGTGCCACCGCTGAGACTAATTGATTCCATTTCGCGTGTCGCGGGCATGTCGAATTATTCGGCCCAAGAAGGGGGAGGCCGGGTCTGTGGAATAGCATGAGACAGCAGTCAAAGAATCAGTTCAGGGTGTTTTCTGCTATCTCGTGCTCTGTTGCTGCAGTGCCTCCGAGGTCTCTAGAGTCTTGAGTTTAGTAGGAACGAAGCGTTGGATTCTTGCGGAGATCTGCTTGTGTGGGGATGTCTTGGTGTAGCTAATTTTGACAAGCACTCATAGGATATGCACCACCTCGCTTCCGATAGTGGACCGTGTGGAGAGTATAGCAGCGCCATACAATTGGGCACAAAACTGCTAGAATCATTATTTAAGGATTGTTATATAATAGATTGCCATTAATTGCTGGCATCGTAGTATCGATGGCATTTCGGCTAGGAACCAGACGGAATTGAACCTTATTTGCGTATTTTATTGCGGATGCATTGAGGATATGTTTTCATAGCCTTTCTACTACAACAAATGAAATAGTTTATGGACACTTGGGCCGAACATTGATTCGTAAATGCTGATCGCACAAAGACAGCCACACATGTCTGCGGATACAATTACATATTATAGAAATATAAGGCTTTCCAGTTCGTAGGACTCTGAACCTTAGGCGAGGAGCCGCCCGTAGTACATCTCAATGCAATTTCATAAGTCGTACATAAGTCCCTCTGGCGATATTTAGTTTAGGTAACATAGAATGAAAAGACCTCTAACCATAAACAATAAGACACCTAAATGTTGTCGAAAAAAAAAAATATATATATATAATAAGCTTAGTAATTGAAACTGCTGTAAAGGTAAGGCCTCTTTAAACTTTTATTCAAGACATCGCCATTAGCTCCTTGATCCACTCCCACATTCATCGTATATCTCTATGAACAAACGACTCCCTTTCTAGGGTTCGAGTCAAGCTTCGAGAGAGAGCATTGTCGTTTGGGTAAATGTGCGACACTAGCTCTCTTAGCTAGCCCGCTTGCGAAGAATAGCGGGGCTTCAAGAAGGGGACCGGGCAAAACAACCTCGTGAATACGTTGCCAGGCAAAAGTGCTTTGTGTTCGGAATCATTCACTGGGTATACTTCCCACCCGAGTTCTCCCTCCCGTGAACAAACGAGGTCTATCGACAAGGGGTGTGGACTTTATTAATGCCTTTAAGCGCTTGCTCCAGCGTCTCTCGGAGTAAATGGCAGCGGGGGAGCTACTATCGGATAGAACGAGAGTCAAGATAGTCTCTGGACTCCTGCGTCCACTCAGTCGGCGTTTAGCGAAAGGCCACCGCTATACAAGTTCTAGCACATGTAGCGAAAAGCTCTGATTCTCTCAGCCTAACGCTCTCAGAAACAGGTGAACGGCAATCAGCGAGGGGAACAATATAGATCATCTTATTGCTGTGTTTAATTCAAGTTGCCCCATTCAAATAGAACGCAAATAATCAGAATATCTCTTTAGTTTGTTTCTATTATATTCTTGTTTCATCGTACGTTTCATTATACAGCTTCTCACGGAGCTATTTAAAAATAACTGTAGCCAAATTAAGTTTCAAGTACCAAAATTAACTTTAATTATATCAGTAGAGGCAATATTGATCCGTTTGGAATTCGAGCGATCTGAACCAGTATTAGCCGGTATAGCTTTAACTGTTTCGACTATAGCCTGTGATATTGGCCGCCTCGGTTTTCCTTTTGGAATTTTCCTTGCTCATAAATTGGATGCCCTCGGACCTTCTGAAGTCCATACATGAAAAAGTAGTATTTTGATCAGGCAATGGATCGCTTCGAACGATGGATGAATGTACACTTATCTTTAGCTTTATCTGAATTCACTTCAATGATTCAAGTTAATCTTATCGTAAACGTATGCAACAATAGCACATGTTTTTTAAATTTGCGAACAAAAACTTCAAAATTTGATTTATACAGGACAACGAAATGCACCGCAACCTAAGCGACCGATGATCCGGCGGGCCAAACTGTGTCGCCCTCCACTACGATAAGTAATCAACACCCAGGGCAGAAACTTTGGATGGTCGATATTTGACAGACAAACCAAATGCCAAAAAGCTTTTATTATGCATGTGTAAAGGGTTTGCCCTTTTCAAATGTGCGTGCTATATTTATTGGGCTATGTGCCGACATACTGACCCAATACTGGAAGATTAATTAATTCGGGTGAATTAGATTAGAAGAAGAAGATTACAGCAAATAACAAACTTAGACTAATTTAAAGTCGGATGCCAAAAACGTACAGTAGACATTTATCATTACGTGTTATTTAGACATTATCGTCATATAGTTTTCCATTTCTCTAGCACGCGTTTAGCAAACCAAAACTTGTATTTGCTTAATATGCAAGAAGCTCCTATCTACGTCATACAGATCCTGGATAGATACGATCTTACTTGGTCAGATAGATTGATTCCCGTACGAAATTAACCATTAGCGTCCGGCAGTTACGGCTTGATAAAATTAGTACTTATCGCTAATTATCATTACAAAGAGACCGTGGTCGAATTAAAGGGTTCTTTAATTATTCTGTAGATTGCCAAAAGATCGAAGTAGTTCGTCAATAGACCTGCAAAGCCAGACTATCTAGAAATTGACTCCTTGGTCTCACTCCTAAATTATATATATGCATCGTATACCACTGTTCTTTGACGCTCTGTTAATGAGTCGCCTATCCATCTGTTCCTGTACCCATGATAGCTTCGTCTGCTAACCTTAGGGGAAGGTTCGAACCTGGGAGCCAGTTGTCTGATAGAATGCTTAATGGCGACCCCTCAGCACATAATGCGTGCCTGCACGTGCGTGTGTCTTGCTTTACGGAAAAGAAGAGATACAAATGGGAAGTATCAAACATCCACCGCTCTCCATTACAGATATTATAGATAAGTGTTATTTTTTTTGTCAAATCAGAGGTCTATACAAGGATAAATTGGGTCGTCCAAGTTTGATTTAGATTCGCGAATCAGCTCTGCTAGTTACGCGCTTTAGCGCATTCCTTGTGGCACGTGGTTAAATTCGGTTCGGGCGGCTGAACATATCGCCTTCTTCCGAGGCTGGACCGGCCTAGTACTAGGTCGCGAACTGGAGTCGCGAATCTATGACTATTGCCAATAGAAGTTTGAAGGACAAGTTGCTAGATAGGGAAACTGTTTGCTGTTATTAGTCCTGAAATGTTAGTGGCAGTGATGGTTGATTTTTAAAGATCCCTTTTAATAATTAGCCTTTGTTGACACTATGTATATAGTTAAAGTGAAATATCAAATAGGAGCCTCGCAGGTATTCAATACTTCGTTACCATTGTGTGCAGTCGTCTCGCATAAATCGGTCCAATGTTTAGCACAAGCGTTGATTCAGTAGCAAAAGTAGATGAGCAACGAGAAAGAGAGGGGGTAGAGGGGATCGTAGAAAAAAACTGCTTGTTAACATCGGTAGATGTAGATAAATATTGTTTCGTGATACCACTGCAGATACATCCACATCCTTATGCAAAAAGCATGTAATAAACAAAATACATATAGATATACATAGTTGTGCCATTGCTATTGGCAATTATTACCAGGTATTGATAAATGCGTGTATGTTTTCGAAAGGCAGACATTAAGATAAACTAAAGACAACTTGACGATACGCTTTATCGACAGATCGAACCAAAGACGCCGTGATAGAATAATGAGGTTACTCCCGGTCCATTTTGGTGTTTTATGCAGCTGTAACAGTGTACGTAGCTGCAGCTGACTATTATTGCGGCCTACGCGGTGGCTGCCGTCGCTTGTTCTGACTGGGGCATAATCAGATGCTTGTAATGGCTGCGCTTGATGATACCACTATCTCGGCTTGTCTGTTCGTCTGTCTACGTATTGTGGATGCGGTTGTCCGGCTGGCGACCCGCACTGCCTTCGCCATCAGCGACAACGTTGCCTGCTCAAATTCGCTGCCGTTTGATGCACAAAATATTCGCAGCGCCGTCCCAATGCTGCTGCTGTTACTCGAAACGACTTTTCGAGATCTGAGAACTGTTCTTTATCTAGATGTGTCTATTCGGTCTTCGTTCTACAGTGCTTGACCCTTGTTTTCTTGGCATATTGTCCTAAAGTTAAAGCAGAGTCTCCCGACAAGACCTTCTGTAGCCACTAGAAATCCGCTGTAACCTCTTCTCGCCAGTGGCAACGATAATAGAGTCTCCCTCTTGCGTAGCGTCGACGCAAACTGCCTGTACCCACTTCTAGCCAAGACGCTGCAACAAGCGAGTTTGCCCCCATGCCGCTAGGGGGCGCGAAGGGCGGAGCTAAAAGTCCCGCCCAGTGGCGCCCTCTCCTGGGCCGTCGAAACGGACGACGTCAAAGCGAGCGGTTGAATTGCGGCCAACCAGTGATTTTGGTATAGGACGGACGAGCGGCATCTCTCGGACTTCGACGAAGACGTCAACGAGTCGTAGTCACTGTATTAGTATCACATTGTACGTGCTTTGCCTTGTTATTGCCTATGTTTTTCTGTGAAAATCAATTGTGTCATGATTGCCAGCGACTAGTGTTGAGATGTGTAACATTGGTGGGAATGATATATGATTATACAGTAGCCCCAAGATGGAGCGGCCGATCCCGGGGTGGTACGACATTAAGCCTGATTTCTACTGGTAACAGCATTACTTTGTCGTTACATTTACATTCCTTAAGTTTGCGTAGAATAGAATACAACATTAATGAATACAGCTTTCGAACAGTTTAGCGAGCTCAGTTCATGCAGTATAAGAGTGTAGGTGCAATCAATTTTTGGAGGTAGTGACCAATCGAAGAGGTCACAGTTAGGGCGATGTGCAATTTTAGCTATTGAAATGGAAGCTTAAAAGTGCTTGAAGTACCTTGGTGCGCGCAGAGGAATATAACGTAAAACACAGTCATCGATAGTCAACGTCGAGGCTACTGAAAGCGAGGTGTGTGGCGATACTTCAATATCCACTTTCCAACTGATAGTTCAATATAGATGTGTAAAATTTATGAAAACAGTTGCAGCTAGCAGTCCTACATTTTCTTTGCAGTATAACGAAAGGTGATTAGGTAGAATTTATTACTCTTATACTATATCGAAAGTAAACGATGGCTTGTTTCTGTTGTACTTGGTAAACAAGAAAAAACATCACCCGACTTCTTTTCGCTTTTGTTCAGTTGAGTGGAATCGATATAATGTGGATAGACGTTTCATATTTTTTTGGACCTTACTAAGTAATAAAGGAAAATCTGCTAGTCCAAGTGACTTACCGCACTCTATATGGTTTATGGCTAGCAGACAATCGCAAGAAAAAATATTTCACGAATAGAAAGAACAGCATTAATTTAAAAATGATTCAGCGAAGTGTACCTTCATTTTACGTAAGCACTATTTTAAGGCGATAAGTCCATTTTATCAAGACGTATATTTTTTGTAGCCTTATTTCCAGGAAGAATATTTGCGTGCATCATTGTTTCACGTGACACTTTTCGTGATCTCCAGCGACCAAAGAAAAGCAGCGCAGTTCCAACATGGTGATTCTATCTGGTGGCGGAACGAGCCATTCGCAGACATCGACTGATTTTTCGATGAATTCACGACGATCTCCAGCCTCTCGACCCCAATCGCCGTCTGCTTCGATGGCTACACACGCACCTTTCCTTATCCGCAACCTCATCACCTCACCGCACAACTCCAACTCTCGTGTACCCCCCCTGTCACCAGCAGTACCAGCAGCAATTGATCCGGACGCAGTTGGTCAGAGTCACCGGAGACGTACTTACGGCATAAATAGCCAGCAGTTATTGTTCACTACGCATCCAGCGGCTTTACCCGCCACCGCTTACGCTAATCCAGCGACTGCTCTAGCTAATGCGCTTGTCTCTAATCAAGCCGCTTTGACCTCCCCAGCGAATCCGTTGAGCCCAGGCGGCAATAACGCCCTTAGCGATGCTCATCAGAGGCTATTTGAGCAACAGCGACAAGCAATAGCAGCTGTACAACTTCTATGGAATGCTGCACATTGCGGCCTCAGTGCTCAGCTACAGATGGCCAGTAGAGGTGTCGGAGAAGGCGCCGCTGGTGGCCCATGTCCGGACGGAATCGGAACAATTGGATTAGCCGCGGGCATCGTAGCTTTGAAGTCGTCGACGTCCGACGGACAGCCTCCGGCTAGACCAGAATCCACTGAAGGTAAATTCAACTTCTCCTCTTATCTAACCACTAACTACCTGTATTATGTAAGCTTATTTCATCATCAAGAGTCGGCTTTATCTATGAAAGATAATTAACTGTTATCGACGCAGGCTACCTACTGTCTCAAGCGAAGGTACCTATTGGGCTACTAGAAGCGAATATGACGGACTTTGAAATCCAATATCTTTTGAACTATGTGCCACCAGCAGACGAAATTTGGCTGGCAAATACTCCACTCTTCTAAGGCCCTGTGCGTGAAAACATCACGCTCATATGGTACTATGAGATAGCCGAATATAAAACAATGAATACGGCCCAGTATTTCGGCTTCTTCAAATTGTTGGCACGACAATCGAGAGCGCGCAGTCTGGTTGCCTATTAGTAATGCCAGACCGCATCGCCGTGCCTGGTTTACTTTCTGGATTGAACAAAGGGAACATACAACATTCGCCTTAACCCGCCTATTGTCCCGATCTAAGTCTGTGTAATTACGAGGCTTTCCCTGCCTCAAGAAGAATAACTAGCAAGTATATCCCACAATTGATTTGTTTCCAGAAGCCATAGATAAAGAAATTACATATAGGAACGCGAACATCATAAATGAGAAATGAAAGGGAGCACCTTTAACACAATTTAAGAGGTCGTTATTCCAACCCAAATAGTTCAAAAGTTATTCAGCTTCAGGGTTCGCTACCTTTTGTATACCTTTATATATATATATATATATATATATATATATCTTAAGACTTTATGCTTTGTCTCTAAGACTGTGTTTACATAAAACTAGATATTTTAAGGACATTTTTAACATATACTAGAAGTGCCATTTCATCATTCGCCGTGATTACAGTTTCGGTTCGGGACCTAAGCCACTTACTATATATTTTCAAAATATTTCTTCTTTAATCTGTAAACAATTTGTAATAGTAACCGTGCATCAAGAGATAAATTCACCAAAGTACCATTTAAATACGCTACACGCCAAAACATTTCAGCGGACCCTAATTTTGGGCTGACTGCAGGCCAAAAGTCCCAAGTATGCAAGGACTCAAAATGGCCGAGAACTATCAAAAGATTGGCGCCCATCTGGACGACCCAATTGACAACTGACTTTCCTCTCCAAAACGGCCATTAATTTCTGTACTATAAATCTAGGTGTACGAGAAATAGCTTTTTGAGCCTTTTTGATGATTTTCTGAACCTTTTAAATCTGAGACCCATTGAGTATTTTCCGGTCTGCCTAATGAAAATTCTCCCCAATTTCTTTAGAAAAATCATGAAAATTGACAATAGTGCAGACCGTCAATTTCAGGCGAAAAATTACCCTTTTTCCTATTTTAATGGGGGTTCGTCCAGCGCGAAGAGATAGGACAATAACTCTTTTTCGCTCACGTTGCAAAATTAAGGCATTGTTTTCTATTATAATGAATTTGTTGCTTCATGCTATAAAAAGCAGATTTTCTGCAAGCAACAAGAATGGCGGACAAACACATGCCCATTACGACAAATAGCCTGCCGAAATTTGTCTCTTTTGTTCAAAAATGAATGACTGGGTTGAATTTTCGTGCCGCTGGATGATTGCTTATAGCCCACGTATATTTTGGCCGAAATGGCAGCAAGGCCTTTGCTAGACATGGACAAAATTTCATAACAATTTGATGTACTCCGGAGTTTTCTGGTGAAATTAAGTAAGTTTTTGTATTGTGCGTCTCACGGTTTTGCTTGAAGCACCAACGAGCGTCCATCAAATTGTGTGCCCAAAATAAGATCAACCTCACAGACATTCTGCGGATATTGCAAAAGGCCTAGGGAAACTAGACACTGAGTAAAGTACAACTAAGCAAATAGTTCGAGGGAGTTTGTCGACGACGATCTTTATCCTAAAGAGGCGTATGACCCCCATTATAAACGACCGAGGTTGAAGCAATTCGTGCTTGTTAAGCGCCGAATCAATTGGTTCTTTCCAGGTCACATTGATAGATCGTTTAGGCGTCAGAAATTGTACGGCAGAGTTTTTTCTGATACAGCTAGATGTCCAGCACTGAACAGTGAAGAACTGCGTCAGTAAAACTCTTGTCATCTCTACAAAAGTCAGACTTGCTTGATCGCGTCATTACGGATTACCAGACATAAATGTACGGCCACAACGCGGACGTTAAGACAGAGTTTATCGAGTATCGGTTCACCCATGAACCCCGACGGAGGAAAGAACCGCAATCCAGGTCCAAAGCTGCAGTACGCCTTATAACTTCTACTGGTTATCAATCGGGAACACACGACTCATTCATTTTTAAATCGATTTTATATATAGGGCTGAATTATAGATGTAATATAAAATCATAGATTCAATTGAACGCGGATCGATGACAGCGGTGGAAGGACGTGCTTCTCTCGTTCTCGGAGGTACTGCTCCCCCCTCCCACCCATTATCC
The DNA here is from genome assembly GCF_002532875.2 of Varroa jacobsoni. Taxonomy (NCBI): domain Eukaryota; kingdom Metazoa; phylum Arthropoda; class Arachnida; order Mesostigmata; family Varroidae; genus Varroa; species Varroa jacobsoni. The sequence continues at coordinate 90,271 of NW_019214158.1, read as the reverse complement.
GGGTTTTCTCTCCTGGTGTTCTTTTGCACCGATCTAACAACTACACTTGATCGGTTTCTTGGAACCATCCTAGTTTGTCGAGATGAGTGTTTCGTTCAGTAATGCGAGATGTGAGAAACAGGGGTTCAGTGGCAAGACATCACTCTGAGCGGTAGACCCAACAGCGGCTGTGTTTTACGCCTCCGTGAAAATTCAACGTCATCCTTGTAAACATTGCCTCCGATTCCGCTTATTATTATTCAAAATACTACATCACAAAGTAGAACAATATTCTGCCGGGGATGGTAATGAAACTATATTGATTTTTATGCTATGTAATCTCATCGTCTTTGAGCCTAGGCTTGAACCGAAAATCCCCCACTCGATTGTCTGGATGACATTTGGTTTTAAAAGCCATTCCTCTCTATATATTGCATAATAGTAATGATTCCATAAATTCCAATTGAACCTTTATCCATCAACTGTCCTGCATGTAGTCCCGATGCATACCGAATACATACCACGGCCTTCCTGCACTTTACCGAGACTTCCCCGAGGCTCTTTACCGTTTTCCTTCGTTAGTACGTTGTTGAACAACACGAAGTACCAAGTGACAATGTCACTAGCAGGAAGATCATAGTTGAGGGTACTTCCAAAGTGGACTTCGATAAATGGGACTAGTTACACTTTATTGAAGTGCGGCAGCAGTGATGCTAGCAGTTAAGTTGGTGTGAATGGAGCTACGTATGGTGGTTACAGATAAGGCATCCATCGTAGAAGATGCCGAACTATGAAAGAACCTGCGAATATACTGCGTGTTTACACAGCAGCGCGGCCACGTGACTTAATGCGTTACCGTCTGAAAGCGGAAGTGCCTACCTATTTTGCCAGGGAGATCGTTAAAGCCTAAAACAAAAGACCAAAGTGGGGGTAAAAGGGCACTGTTGGGAGGAAAGGGGAGCTCAGTACGGAAAGATCTGTATCTAATATTTGTTTTGTTGAAAGATACATAGCGTTCTATAGGCTCTTTGGTTGTGTTGAGAGAAACTATCTGTATGTATTTCCCTTGAAAACACAGCGTTCAGAAGCATTCACGCTCGAGCTGCACCTCTATCTATATATATAGTGGGTCTCAACTTTCCTTCGGCCGATCACGCTGCAAGGGTTCAGACCTCGACGACACGCAAAGCGTTCACCAGTAAGATTACCGGGCATGTATTTGATAAAGGATGCAATAATATCTTGACCCTTGTACCCACCTGTCAGCCTACAGTCTAACAGCAGAGGACCCTCAATATCTGTTCGCTAGGATTGCTTTATAAACTCTACTATTATGAATGCAGATATAGGCACTGGCACAAATCATAACAGCAAGGTAGACGGATGATCGGGGCTCCAGTGAAAAATTTTACATACTTTCAACGTATGTACAATAACACGCTATAGCCTTGACACATACCTGAGATAATAAAGACTATTAACGACGGCTGATATATATACACACATACGTATATACAATACTATATTTACAATCATGCTGCTTAGAACGATAAATTAACTCAGAAATGTGAGCACATGGAGACAATGGGTGCAACAATAGAACCTGAAGTGTTGCCTCTAGCGTTATCCTATTCACGTAATGTCTGCAGGGATGGCTATGCTGGTGATTCATCTTTGCAGTACTTTTTCGGCAAAAAAACAACAGAACTTTTTACGCAACCTCTATATTATCCCTTCAGATTCGTGAAAACAAATATAAAATATTCTCACCTAGTGGCTTTACGTCTCCACTATATCACACACAAACCTATCTAGATAGGACATAACGTCAGCCCTCATATGATGGCAGTGAAGGAAATTCGTTACGGATTTCTGAAGGTCCGGTCGACTCGTTTCGATTGTACACGCACATGTGAGACAATACGGTCTCAGTAAGAGGGACTATTAGTCAAATCTATTAATCGTCGCTAACCATTTATACTTAACATTACCGTGCCCCTTATATGGTTTTCCGAACTTCCGCAGTTACAGAAAATGTTCAGTTTTTTTTTTCAGTAGCCAAACGTAAAAAATCAAAAACCTTCTCTGATCTAGTCATTACTATCTAAACAAATCAGCCTTGGAGCAACCCGCATTTGTGTCATTCTATGGTTCGTGTTGTCAGTTCGGAGCTTTCTTTGCCCCAGCGTGTGTTATGCCGCGCACGGAAAGAGAGATACCCATCATATTAGTGAGCTCTATCGCTATCAATATTATGTTTGAGCATTTGACTCAGCTGTTCGCTTCCCATAGGGCTATGCCCTTTTACGCTATACTATATTCTAGCAACAACGTTGATACGTAGCCGTTGCGTTACTTTTTTTTTTTTTAGTGTCCTACCTGCCTGGCTATTTACTGACATATTTTGTTTTCTGTGTTTTTGATACGACCACATCTACCTATGCACACTAGGTACATTTGTATGTATGTGTGTGTGTGTGTGTGTGTGTGTGTGAGCGTGCGTGTGCGCAAAATCCTGCACAGAGAGAATAGTCTAAAACAAGAACGAAGAATAAGATTGTTTCGAGCTATTCTAGTAACAAGGGAACAACGACTACGCTACAACAATTGAAGCTTAACAGAATAGGCTTATTATAAATCATGAAAGGAATTAAGTAAAAGACAATGTAATCACCAAGAATCACAATTGCTCTACAACAATCATCATTAACATGATCATCATTATTATCAGCAAAACAATCGGTAGCACGCACTGGTGACGAGCACTACAACTAGGTCTTTTAAATACGAGATGATGTTAATGGCTGCAATAAATTTATACATAGCTTGAAAGACTGTGATGTAGGTAATATATCGATTCGTGCCGCCCTAGTTGACTGCCTGCCAAGCAAAATTGAACGCAGGTAGTCAAATAAAGCGCTTTCCGGCCATTTTGTCTTCTCATCTTTTTCATCAACGAATAGCCGGCCACTTCTATACAGTATGCACCCTCGAGTGTTCGTAGTCTTGTCGGGGGAAGCTTGAATTTTTGGGTTGATTGTAAGGATCTGTGTAGCCTAACTTAGAAGTTGCCTATACAGCAGCAGCAGCAGCAGCAAATAGCAGGCCACGAGGGGCATGCTGTTGCTAACGCAGGCGTTCAGGCCATACAGAGTTGAAGCAAACGTTGAGCCACGCACAATGGCTGCTAATGGGTCCGTGGCACGAAACGCACCTTCAAGAATAAGCTAAGACGGAAAAGCGGGACTGCACAGCAATGGTAATCATTACGACGTACTGTGATGATGATGATGACAATTTTGAAATCTGGCGCCATTTTATTTGCCGCAGCATTTCTAACTGATCTGGATAAACAAGCTGATTGTGCATTTGTCATTCGCTCTGTGTCTGTTTGTGCGTCTGTGTTTACCTTGTCGTGCGTCTGCTCTAGCTGCGATTTATATCTACGGCCAAAAGCTATATGCATTTGCCGATGACAAACGTACGACTACTCGAGCGTATTTCTGCTATATGGATAGCTATTGTCGAATACAGAGACAGCGAACGTTTTCTCACCAAGCTTTCGCGGTTCCGTTCGTTGCTCGCGTCAGTACACAGGCCATAGCATAAAATAAATGCATAATAAGTTTATTTTCTCGTTTCGAAAACAAACGTTAACGAATAATTCTCAGACCGGTGGCGAGCCATTTTTGGGCAGTGGAATAACGCTGGTAACCTGTTCAGCGTAGTGGCCCAGCAGTGCTGTCGTTGTTCCTCCATCTGCTTTTTAGGCGCTCGTTATTTAATGTTAGTGATGGCTGTACGCTGTTGATCGTAGCGGGTTCGCTCGCTCACCCATTGACCATCGACGTGAAAGTCCGACGTCTGCACGGAGAGAAAAAATCGTCCGTTGAATGTAGTTGTCTGGACGATAAGCAATTTTCGAAACAATTTCTTTGCAGAGCGAAAATTTGTTTGACGGTATTATTTTCGGTGTTCTTTCTTCTATCTTTAACAACGCTTAACGCTGTCTTCACTTCTGTTGTATTGCCAGTTGGCATGACTCGAAAAGCCCATAGGCAACAAAAACATTTGCACACAAGTGCGAACAAAGCCAATAGCCAGTCATGGGACAATAGATATACTTATGTAACGCTACTTTGAGAGAGATAAGGCTGGAAGCCACACATGTACGCACGCCCAAGCGCGATGAGTAAGCTGAAAAACACTTGTTAGATGGGACACCCCTGATGTGATGCGAAAGTTGTATAATTTGATTTGGGGGTTGTTCTTCGTGTTCTTCACGAACGACTGTCCGGCAAGTTGGTGAATCCCGTCACCATCTAATCGCTTATTTCGTGCTTACTTGCGTATTAGGCGTCCGCTTTATGCAAAAGCGTTCCGTGTCTGTGGATTTTTAAACGCAGTCGTACCAGGTAATAACGCGTAGCTAGCTTTCAGCTAGCCAAGCAAACTTATTGTTACCAACATGGTGTCTCTTCTAATTGGTCTGTCAATCATCGTTTGACGCCTTGACGTTGGGATGATAGTCCCAGCGTTCTAGTACACAACAGGTCATTCAAGGCGCACACAAAAGGTGCGTGGTCGACATACGATTGGCCTAACCTACCTGATGGTTCTATCGCAAAACCAAGGAAGCGGGAAAAGACAGATCGGCAAATATCGATTGTTATATGTAATCTAAACTGTTTCATTTAGCGTGTTCTTGCAGGCGTACCCTTTTAATATTATGGATCTATTGTGTATACGTGTATCAGTAGCAAGACACTTCTTTTGACCTCTGCTGTTCTTACAATGAAGTGTTCACAGTAGTTCGTAGTAGTTGTGATATATGAAAACTGATGATTTGTCGGCTGAAGAGAACGTGCATAGTACGCCTCTAGTGTGTGACCTCTGTTCGAACGCTTATTCGAAAAATCTTCAGTCTTCGAAAATTGTCAACTTTGCAAATCTGCGCACGTATCGACTCTTTGATCTCGAATTCAAAAAGGGCCGCCTTTCTGAAGCGATTTGGAGTCGGTAGATATGCCGAACCGCACCGCACGGCACAGCGCCAACTTCCTGTCGTCTCCCTAGCGATTTCTCCGATAGTATAATAGTAGCGCATGCATCGACGGCGTGAACTAGAATCATACCCATAGACAACCCTATTTGACATAGAAAGCGAAATAGGTAACCAATAATCGGGAACTAAGTGCTCGTTGAGAAAGGGCCTATTACTGAGCGGGGGGTGTCATAGACCTCTCAGCTTGACGAGACGTAGACACCAAATTTTTGACTGTGCGAAATGATTATGTAAATTGACTGAAAATTGATTACGTAAATTGTTCATAGCTCTAGTACCATAGTTTCAAGTGCTTTTTTGGCTAAGGTAGTTTTGACGGTTGAGACGAACGAAGCAATAATACCTGAAGTCGACTTAATTTCGAGGCTGCTAATATTAAACAAAATAGAATATCCATTGTCATCGCATTTGCCAAGACGTCTCTTTGTATTATGCTATGCCTAATTGTGATTTGGCACACGTCGCGTCCTGCATTAGGAACCTTTCAATCGGTATCGTAGTGGTTTTGGTCGGGCAGTGGATAAGAGAAAAATAGGAAATACCACAGGCTAAACCTTGTGCTGCATAATAAGACAGAACAGGACGAAGAAATGAGTCAGAACCGTGCGACAATACGTAAAAACATGTACCGAATCTCAAATTCAAAAAGGTTTTGATAGAGTGTTCGAATTGAGATGACTCGTCGTGTTGATATGGGGTATTTCGAAACTTACGTTGAATACGCGTGAACAGTAGATGGAGTTTGAACGAAAATTTTCGTCGGCTCCGCTATTAATGATAAAGCGTAAAATAAAATAATGTACGTACAAATGACTAGGAGCACGGGCCGAGCTGTCGTGCGAGAACCGCGCGTAGTACTCTATTTAGCTGTTTAAAAGCTGTCTGTCGAACCTACATCAATGATATAGGCGATGGACATCAAGAAGATTTTTATTTATTTGAGAAGTACCTAATTGTGTGTGTACGAAATGAGTGTAGATCAATTAATGGACGCTGTAGCTATGGGGAACAGGGAAGATGGCACAGTCGTGCGACAATTAATGCGTTTCCAACACGCTCTAGCCACTAGTTCCGGTGCCCGCGAATGAGGTCAGCATTGATTAAATTACATTCTGATTGCGCTTTTTTCATATTTAAATTATCTGTCTATCGAACTTGGCAAACATTATCTACTATACAAAACATGTAACTGATATAAAACAACGTCTACATGCGCCATAAAATAATTGAAACCTAAAGCTGGTATTACATGGCGTTTATTCCTGTTCAACGAGTCGGTAGGCAAAATAGGTTCCCTCTGAGTGTCAACGGGAAATCTAAGTAATGACAAATCAAAATAATCGAACGTCTGAACTCTGCAAAACATTGCACGCGCTGTAGTGACGATCGGCTTAGATCGAATTAGTTGTTCTACTGAACGTTTATCCTGCGACCGCGGGGTAGTGGATACAATGTGGGTGTTGTAGACGATAGCAGAACCATCCATCCGATCCCATCGTGACAAAGGGAGACGCAGAAGAGAGAAGGTAAACAACCTGTGCCTCGCGTTTGTAAATAGTCAACGTTGTAGGGTGTCATCCGACGAAATAGTGCTGGGACTAAGGAGCGCGCCGCAGGCGTAACGCGCAACACGCGGCGGACGGAGAAATCAGTAACGTCGTTGTCAGCATTGTAGCCGTCCAGATGGTTCTTGGATGACGGACGAAAGATGAGCCGTGTGTATACTGTCAACGACACATGAACCTGAATAGCTGCCCTACTGCCGGCACCGAAGGCTGAATCCCATATCAGGACCAAACAGTTAATGTGTATCCGAACAGTGGCCGTACCGATTTTCGGCCACATAAAGTACTTCGACTCTATGGTACTTGTTCGCAACTGCTGTTGGTAATTCAAGAGCTACTGATTACTGCTGTTCCAAGATAAGCGAGGACATTTAGCAGAACAAACGGCGACAAACGAAGCGCGCACCAGGTTCACCTAGATCCGTGCCCACAAAATAGACATATTGTCGCAGTGATGTAGACGCAATTTGAGGGTAGCCACTGATGACCCCACTTCCCATTCGGATGATGATAACGATTATGGAGTTAATGCAGTTGTTCTGCAATGTTACGAACTTCAGCGCACTAAATGGTCCTAGCAAGTCAAAGTTTTATTTTTATGGCTAAATAACCTTCGTTTGTCCCCTACATATTGGGGTCAAAAAATAAGACAAAGAAAGGTTCCTTGCATTAGAGCTTGACAAACTGCCGCCAGCTGAGTAAAGCTTTGTAGTGCCGATTTTACTTTTTCTAGCTTCCCTCAAAAATATTTTTTTTAAAAATCAAACCTAACTAGTGGTGCACCAACGGCCGGTGAACAATTCGAGCTAAAACGCAGAACTGCTTTCCTCCATTCCTTTATGGATTTCTCATTTGATGCATGATCGAAACAATCGTTTTTGGCTCCTTCTTTCGGTGATCAGGATGGCACCATACCCACCATGACTAGAGCCAAATGATCTGCTTTACTACCAGTGTTACGTCATAGCAGCTGGTAACGATGCTCACTAAGAAGAAGAAGGGTCGAACCAGGACTTGAAGCGAAGTGACTTTAGCGGCTCCCGATGATCGTTAGCGGCTACGATCAACCGAGCGAATCAATGTTGAAGAATGGAACAAACCCCGCCACTCCACCGAGAGCGTTCGCTGGCTGCGGCGCTGGCAACGGACGCTTCGGCGATATTAGTTGGAGATACCTTTATCAGTCGCTGGCCCTCGTCCTTTTTCTCCTCACTTCGACCGCAAAGAAAGACCAGAATGGCGCCGAGAAGCACGATGGCTACGGAAAACTGTCAAATGATGGCGCCAGCCAACCATCAGCGATTAGTGGCACCTAGGAAAAGACGCTCGAACATTTGGACAACGACTTCCGGTGAAAATCTCTCTGACGTGTGAACAGAATTAAAATTGAATGGCGGTAACATCAAACGAACGATATACATATATACGGATAAAAACGTATGTCCACTACGTTGCGCATCTCACACGGAGGCAAGAAGGCGGAGAAGCCCCCGTTTCTCTCTGTCATTCGTTCCCCCCTTGATTTTTCCTTTAAACCCTCCGTTCCTTCCCCTCCCACCTTGGTTTTGGTGTTCAGCTACGATGCCTTCAGAGCGCCTGCAGATCCTCTGACAGACTGGAAATGAACCCTAAAATCCTAATGGGATAAATATCACTTATACTTTATTGTGTAATATGATGTTCAAGAACTAATCTATCGCTAATGTATTTGCATAGCCCTAATTGGCACCAATAAATAAAAAAATGAATGAGGCCAATTCAATAAGGACCCCTGCATCTTCTACGTTGGAGGAGACTGTTTGGTTCATATTAATTTTAAATCTTTGATTTCAATCACAAGACAAAACTGTCCAAAAAATCGTTACAAGGGGACAACAATAAAAAGCTACAGGGGGAGTAGGGAGAGGGAAAGGGAATATGAATAACCAGATGCGCTATTAATAAAAAGAACCAGTGACGTGATTGGTTCCATTGTGGATATACCACCACAAACTGTTCATTTCGTCCCGAGCCATCTTCCGTCATCCAGCAGAGTCGCCCCCTGTTTTCAGCGTAGCCAAACAGATCGTAACGAACGGAGTATAATCCACAGTAAATTGCTAGCGTGAATTTTGTTTCGTCCCTCCCACAAATTGCTTCGGACGCCATTGGCCGCTGATGCCTATTGCGTCCGCGAACGGGACGAACAAGCGTAAATAAGATATCGCATGTCTATACATACAGAAAGGGAGAGAGGGAGGGAGAGAGAGGGAGTAGAGAAAAATGTGTGCTACCTGAAATTGTCTTGTCCATAACAAATGAGGCTTGTTTCCATGTTCGCCGGTTGCGCTGCACGAGTTTTCTGAGGCCGCTAGAACTACAATAGCAATACGCCAAGTTCAAAGGTATTCTTTGCCGTTTCGCTGCGTCCCTTTCGAAATCGGCACAAGTGCGCCTATGCGAAGGTGCGCGAGGCTGGCACAAAAAATCGGGACGAACGTCAAACGATGCTGGACTCCTTTCTCATTCCCAGGCTACGAAATACTATAAAGGAGAACTGTTCTATTAGTGATGTAGAGGAAAGAGGATCTATCTACCTACGTATTACGTTTCTGATCGAAGTAGGCTGGGGGTAACTGCGTCCCGATCAGATTCCCACGAACCGTGGTCGTCCTCTTCCCTTAGGGCCGACGGGGCTATTGTTACGTAAACTTAGCGAACCAGCGGAACAGCGAATAGCTGTTATTCACTCGATATCGTCTTCTACAACATCCGAGATCTGGCTGACTCCAAGGGAAACTTGGAGAATCGATAATGGCGTGGCTGTGTTACAATCAAGGGGCAGTGACTGCTGCTGCTGTCATTGGCAGCGCTGGTACTACGCATTCTAGGTTCGAGACCGGATCGAAGCAAACGCAAGGACAATGTGGACGACACATAATGCTCCGGTCTGGACGTGACTACTTGCACATCAGGAACTACTGCACGCTTTACGTTGTCTATTTTTACCGATAAGACACAAGAGCTTTACGCATCATGATGTTATTATTCGTACGTTCACTCAGTGAATATGGGGTGCAAAAGGGGCAACTAATGGACGTAGACACTGATACGAAGCACTATCTACCTTCCTTTTTCCGCGCCCAGAAAAATGGGCCCTTTGATGTTTCTCGTTTTTTGGATCTAAAACTTAAGCTGTTCCAGAAGATTAAGTAATAATTCCGTTGACGTTTGTGCTAACGGTCGAACCGACTATGGTTAATTCGACATTGGCCTAGTCCCTGGATTTCTCTAGGCTGAGATTTAATTAATCTCTGATTTTTGCCGAGATCGACCCGGCAGCTTGGATGGCCAAACCTTTGCCTAAAAAAGCAAAGGGCTGTTGGTTCAAACTATGCCAATCGTGTGAATTGCGCACCAGATGTAAATAAATAAGAGAAACCTATTCCTTGACACCGCCTGCTAGTTGGAGTCTAAATAAATGCTTTAAAATGGAAATGGTTTCTTATTTAAGTGAGGGATATCAATTCGGACACCCGGTTTCAGATCTACGCTACCTCAGTAGATATTTCTAAATTTCCGTAAGTACCTACTGCTAAAGAGAGATTTTTTAAAAGCAGGAAAAAATACAGGTCTCTTTACGAAGCTGTGCCTTTGATTGCATAGCATTTTTAGGACCGTATCATTCAATTACGTTAGGTGTGATAAATATTTCTAAAAGTTTTTGTGGTATTTTGAGAAAAAATTTCGTGCAATCCCTTTTAAAGGATCTCTAGAACACACTGGCAACGTAAAACGTCCCCACGTTTCCATGTTACAGCAGCACAACAAAACCCAAAAAGGTTTTCTAATAGAAGCCCAAAGACACGAACACATTGATTCCGTGTCATCAAACGAGGCTCCGTTCGACCGCTCGAACTACCTGTGTACTGACCACTCTCACTGGTATAGTGAAGTCGACTGCTGAAATTGCTAGCATCATCCATCCCTATGTAATCGTAACAAAAAAGCCGTTCGGCCTATCCCCTACTGTTAGCGTCACAATCTAGACGTAATTCTTTGAAGGGTTTTTCATCTTCGACGCGCTAAGGGAATGACATCATCGTCATCAGTATCAGGGAGGAGTCGTCACTGCAGTAGACAACTGAAACAGATACTTTCAGATAGGGACCATAAACCCGAAGCAAGGATGATGTGTTTGCCAGCGACGTTCTGGTTCCCATAGCCCAGAAGAGAGGTTTGGGAACGACACAGGACTTAAGTCGACGGTCTGCTGTAGAGACGTTCGTCATCCACCGTTTGACGCTATGAGTAGTCGATCCGCTTAGGATCACAACTAGTACGGTTCTGTTGCAGCGGAGGCGGCAGGGGCAGCAGCAGCAGCAGCAGCAACAACAACAACAACAACAACAATTGCAGTCAAGCACCAAAAAAACGGTCTGAGCTGTCAAATTTAACGAAACGAATCATAAAAACGGCAGAGTCCAACAACGCGCTACACTTTAGCAAAGGGATCAGGTTTGGCGTCACGATGGAGCTAAACTAAAAAAAATTTGTGTGAATTTAAGGTAGCGATGGCGACATGAGACGCCGATAGCTTCGGGAAAGGTTTACACGACAGGAAATAATTATACGGTGAAAAAAATACCTATATATTATACCTCAATGGTTATAGAACGGAAGACCGAAGCATAATTGCCATGGGCAATTCCTTTATGCTTCACTAAAATTTAACGAAATCGCTCAAATTATCTATCCGAGTGTTAATCTCTTTATTCTTATGTAAAATCTAACAATTCTGTTCCCAGAATTAGAAGTAAGCATCGTGAATTGTGGCAGTTCGTTAAATCTATGGAGAAAAGATTTTTTTCTATTTGCAAATTTAGATCGCTTTTATGCGTGTTTGCCTTCTGCTTTTAAAGAGTACGTCAATATTGATCCAGCGCCGGGTATTCATCACCGTCGAACACTTCAACTAAGCTAGACAAAGTGAAATAATAGATAATTTGCTCCATTGCGGCACTAATGATGGCCAACCGACGACTATTCAAATACAAATCAGACCAGCCTTAATGTATAGCCTCTAATTAGTTGTTAGAGACATGGACCTTTTGGTAACGATGACACTACAAAGATACTACGTGTTTTAATTACCTATTATTATTATCATCTACAGGCAATGGTCAAATGCTACACCCTTGTATCCTGCAACCTGAAAATTTAACGCATGTAATAAAATCAGTATGAATAGACTAATGATTAAAAGAAAAACAACGAAAAGTGAGATCATTTTTCGAACTGGTTTGGATATGGCGGCCGTCGCGGAAAGCCAAGAGGCTGCTGGAAGTTGTCTCTTACCGCGAATGATACACGTTTTCTAAAAATCACCTGTCACAATTTTGAAATCCAAGAAGTTTTTCAGAGTATTAAAACGGTCAATTCTATTTACTACGACCACACGCAATTACGTTAGCTAGTTTGACGTTCGACGAATATGCCAGCGTTAATAGAGGTGCTCGCTATACGTTGTGGTCAACATAGTGCCAAAACGACGACAAATACGCCACCGTACGGGTGAACCCATATTCCATTTACCTGTTAAATATATGGCGACGATAGTGCTATAGTTCTGCCCTCTGCCCAAAAGGCTAAGTCAATAATTTCATACACAGCGATAATATGTTTACATATATAGAGGTTATTTGGGAGATGCTTTGCTGGCTTCAGCAGTGCAAACAAAGGAAGGGCAACACTTCATTGAATGTCGATGATAATATATTTAGCAGGCCTAGCACTTCAAATCGGCGACCCCGCTGGCATTGCTAGTCGCGTTTAATGATCTACTCGCCCGAATGCTGGGCGGACTCAATTCGACGCACGAGCCCGGTTCTCTCTTTTTTTTCGAAATTGTGTAATGTTGCCTATACGGTTGTCCGCCATCGTAGCAAACCAGCCCTGCCCCTAAATGAAGCATCCTGTCTCAATATATTGTTGAAATCTTTCAACTCGTTGTTAGATGGGAATCGAATCGATAAATGTGAATAGATTTACTGTGCGAAACTACGACGAGACGATCGATTATCGAAGTGGCAAATGTTTGAATAAATAAGCGGGACAAAATCTAATTCGCTCTTGGAACTTGAACAAATTTATCCGGCGCAAGTTCTACGAGCCAATTATCTGTGTTCTGCCCGCTGCTAGTGGCCGTATCACACGCCCGTTTCGTCCCTGCCAATGGTCGCTGTCATTGTGGTGTTCAATCAGTTCAATTGAGTTGAATATGGCCAGCAAACTAAGCCGAGAGGACAGAATACAGAGTAACGCCAAGCCACAGAAATGGCAATAGCAGCTCCAACGACACTATTTATAGTCGGGGGGTAATAATTACTACCACTTGGTGTTATTGACCATTGTTGTAATGGTCGCCCATACGCTAGACGCTACTGCTACGGAAATTCAAGCGATGGCCACAAGCAATATCAATCAATTGTAGAGGAATCACTATTTTTTGAGAAACACGAGATTTGCGTGCAGATGGCAATCTCAACCTGGCTGGTTGGCCTCTCTCGCGGTTGACTTATTCTCTATTCTTATTCTCGAATATATTTCTAATGAATAGCCAACCGAGTGATACCACTGCCACCTGGTAATTCAAATCAAAACACACGAAGTGATGCTACCGCCGAGAGACTGAGCGACGACGACGACGACGACGACGACGATAATACCCAAAACGAATAAATAAGATTTCTGCAAAAATCTTAGCAGCCGAAATAGCGGCGAAATAGAGGCGGCCGGGGCCGGGACAGCAATCAGGCCAACGGCCGGATCCATAACAACTCCTTCTTCTGGACAAGGTCACCAGGAAACAGAGCACTAAACTACGATTCTTTTTGACTACTGTTTGTCACAAGCTACAGCGCAGTATGCTAATGAAATAATTAGGCAACGTTTCTGTTCATTGCAAAAGCGGACTCTATTCATTAGAGAAGTCTATCGCTGCACCTTCAGCTCTTATATATAGATATATCTATTAATGAAAAAGCTAGCTCAGCATGCGAGTAATAAACGGTTCATGTTTCATTAAATGCTCAGTTTGTAGATACGTTGTTTGAGAGAAAAAATTGCACAGTAACGATACCATTGGCCTGAAATGAATGCAGATGTACGGCCTCTGTGCCCTTAACTAGATCGGAAGGTGTGTATGAATGGCTTAACGTAGGCTTCTGAAGTCCTCTATAATTAACAAACAGAATTTTCGTTTCAAATATGAGCAGATTCACACCTGAAAAGTACATTGCCTGAAAATATGGGATTATGTCCGGTCATGTTCGACATCATCGGATCTAGCTTCGGCAATTGCCGTTTCGATGCCCTGCTCTCCATTGGATTCCTGGGTATTTTCTGAAATGATCCGACAAGCGGCTGAGCAGCATACCCATTATTTGCACACATTTATCCCTTTCTAGCTAAATTTGGCTGAAGACTACTTTCTCCCACTAGACCTTTCGTCATTTCGACACTTGTTGAATCCCAGTTCCCTGTTCTAAATAAGGCATGCTTATTGGCTATCTTTCTCCCTATGACGAGCTTTTCCTATTGGAAAAATGTTTAGATTTGTAAACGATATTTAGTATTACTAGAAAGCTACTGTTTCAGTCGAATCAACAATATCCACACACATATGTTGTACCGATGAAGTACTGTGAGGCCTGCGGAGGACAGTTATCAAAAATAGCCTGCAGGACTTTCCTTGGGCCAACTTGCCTCGATTTGTGACCAGGTCGTGGCAGATGCGAAACGACAGCAGCAAGTCGTATCGCGTCTCAGTTCTATAAGGCGATTGTACTTTGCCAAATACGCTTAAATTTAATGCGGTTATGGCGCCAGTAAGATTTTTGAAAAAGAAATTTGTTGTGTATTACTACTAGATCATATGTGAGCCCCGCTGATGCGCGATCTTACGCACACTTACACAGAAAATAAAACGAAAGAGAGCTAACATCTATTGTAACAGAAGAACGAACTTAATGAAATGATGATTTGTGAACTTGATGAAAAGATGAATTGTCAAGTTACCGAAAAACAGATTTCAGCTTCTCTCCGGCTTCGAATCGTCTCCAGCATTCGTAAGCGTTCTCTGCGGACCACTGATATTGCGGCTTTCGTACACTTTTGTGTACGAAATGTTGCATTTTAGCTGGTTGTCCACGTTCTCTATTTTTACCGAAGGTTTTCGAATAGAGAAATATACTTTTGGTGGAACGTTTCAGTTGTGGAAATCTCAATGCTGCAAGGAAGACGAACGTGACGGAGCAAAACGCTAGACGCTTCGTAACGGCCAGTTTCTATACAGCAAAATGGAATAAGGTGGGGTGGTTTCGGCCTCTTCTGGTCAGTAGTGATGACAACAACAGTTTGGCACTACTCTGCAAGGGACTTCCGCTTCTTCGCTGACCATCAAATGCTTTCGCTATTTCCGTTTTGCCCTCTAGATCATTCCGGTTTCAATATAATAGTCGCAGAACCGGCTTTGCCCTCTTCAAGCCGACTCGTCTCGAGCACGAACGTGAAAGCCCCTTTGGCCTCGGGTCGACCAAACCAGGCGGACAGAGTGGACACACTCGCCGCTGATTATAGGTTATGTTGTTGTTCCCTTTATCTCGACTGAGGATAGCAAGAGGAAACCTCACTTTGGGAATAACGAGCGACTGAAGATGCGAACGCAAGCTTGCCTGTTCCTTTTCAGCTTCACAACAGAATAGGCAGAATTACAGGATAGTGTTGCGATCCTCGAAGCTACCCAATGACATGATGCAATATGACGGGGACAGGGAAGAAGAAGGACAATCTTTAGTGGATCAATTTGCAGCAATCTTCTTCTCTTTAGGCTGGTAAGTTATGTGCTCCCGCAGTGGTTTGTAGATCTGTTAACGGTTCCGCATCCCTGGTCCGTAGTTGGTCGTATCATAGTCACGCAGGGTTTGTCGATGACCTGGGTTGCGGGATACGAAATACATGAGAGCCACAACTACCGGAAGTATTAGGCTGTTATGTTCCCTTCTGCCAAAGCGGAGCAGCGAGCTTACCCCACTCATTGAACGTACCCACTTGGTACAGCTCCCCCTATCTTTCTCTCCTTTTCTCTGAGACTATCTTTAGTGTTATTACGAGACGAACTGCTAACGTCAGTCGAAATTACCAAGGTAATATAGCTAAATCGAGCATCAAACAAATCAGTCTTCCTGAGCTCGGCCGTCGACACATTCTGCCAAAATAGATCTTTTCCAGGCCTACGAAAGGCGATGTGGCTCATGCACTTTAAGCTTAGCCTGCTCATTGGTCCTCGCTGTCCCGCGGAAGGCTCTAGGCAGTGTCGTCCGTGCTTTGAAACCCCTGATTCCTGCCTTATCTGCCATTCTATCCGTCCCTTACACTGTGTTCGGCCACTTGGGGGTCAACTAAGCTGCCGGCCGGCCAGCCAACAACAAGAAGAAGGCGGCTGGATAGGAAAGACCACTGGGGGACCGGAAATGGCCATCTATAAGTTACTTCCTGTTGGCCATATTTAGGCCTTTCCCTTTTTTTGGCTGGCGTTTGGCACAGCTGCTACTTCCTTGGCTTTTCAAGCCGAGCCTATTCCAGGGAGAATCCGAACTCAACGAAGAAATGAGTGCGTTGTGAAAGCAAGGAACTCCGAGTGGGAGGTTTACGTTCTAAAGTCATCCTTTGTGAATCAATTGACTTCAAATGGAGTTATTCTAATCATGTTACCCTATATCCTGGCTGAAAAAGTTTGACAATCGAATGTGCAAACAAAAGAGTAACTTGTATATTCCTTGTAAATTCGAATGTGTGTGGTTCATTATCTGTACTCAGCAATGCGGCTTTACTGTTCCCGTACCTACGATCCTTGTTCAGTTACCGAAATCGTAGGATGTAACAAGCGGACTACTATAAACCAGCCATTTTTATGAAACAACACAAAAACAAAGATACATCAGGAGACTCTGATGTTCAATCATAGTCGTGATACAGATCGACCGATGCGGTTTTGGTCTCTAGAGCCTCATTTCGCTCAATCTGATGTTATGCTGATCTGTTTTTCTTTATATACTATAAACACCCACCGATTCATTGTATTTTTTGTTTTACGCTGGAGATATAACTGGCAACTGACGTAATTGGCAACAAGATCACACAGAGGGAGATGTTTTCAATTATCCGTAAAAAAGAACGAGAAAAACGCAAAGGTCAGCCTCGTTCTCTCTTAGGGCCTATGGTGAATGGCGGTGCTCGGTATTCCGCTACCGTTTACATTCGCAGAGCGGAGTGGCTTAGACGAGAAGAACCTCTTAGAAAGGCATTAAGCGATCAGAGCCAATGGTTGGACCCTTTTACTGGCTTGAAGAGGGCTCGCAGATCCCCATTCGCCCAAGTTCCGCTCCGACGTCGTCGCTGTTTCTACCGCTATTGCCAGAGAAGCAAGTGTCGCGCTGTTACAGTTTGACTAAACTGCAATTTACCTGTCTATTCGTCTGTTACCCCAACGGCAGCGGCGGCGTAGCAGCAAATCTGTCTCTCTACAGTCCGGCCGACTGGCAGACTAAGCTATATCTCGCACTATCACCATGCCGACGTCCTCCATCGGTCGTCTTTTCTTTCGTTTTTCCACGGAGAGCACCGGATCCCACAGCCGCCGCTGATTGCGACTGTCACGTCGTGAAGCGACAAACATCAGGGAGAGAATGGTGATTTTGGCGCTAGTTCTGCTTCTATTAATGTTCACGGCGCCGACAATAACGACGACTACGATGATGGTGATGCTGTTAGAGGGAGGCGTAACAGACTGGGAGAATGAAACAGTTATGTGAGGTTGTCATGTAAAGGAGCCGTAACAGGAACAACAATAACAGTTGAGGTGACGTCGGCTTCTTCAGGGCCGCCAGAGCTACCGCCGCCGCCGCAGTGGCTTCGACTTTTTCTCGCATCTTCTCGTTGTCGCTGCCACTACGGCAAATATCTTCTACGTATTTTTCTTTGTTTCCCTGTGACTATGGGCTTTGCCCTGTCGTCGGTGTTTTTTCTATGGTTTCTGCTCTCGTTTATTCTCGCGAGGCTTCTTCCCAAAGACGAGTCAAGTACAAGCGCGAATGAATTGCAGGAATGCCAGCGCTGACAGCGCTAGCAATAATTGTTGTTGCAGTTGCTGTTGCGATCGTGCTGAATAGCACAGGACCAGGTGGACCGAAGACGGACTCTTGTAAAGAAAAAGGCGATCAATGTAAATCGCTATAAACAACAAACGATACAAACTGTATCCGTTTTCCAATCATGACTATTTATTAGCGGCTTGCTGCTACTGCTGCTGCCCCCGCTGGCCTCGCACGTTACCAAGAGGCGCTGTTGCCCCCACGTCCGCTGCTGGTCTTACCGTTATTGACAGATTTACTGCCTTTATCCGTAAATTCATGTCATATGAGGCATAACATAAAACTGATCTTCCTCTGCTACGTGCTGCTGTTTTCGTTAAGGCTCAAAGGAATCCTATTAACCGCTTCGAACGAGCTAGCTATAAAAAGGTGCGAATTAGAACTATCTTGTGTATACAAATCGTCAAAATTCTGTTCTTTTTAGAGGCTTAACAGTTTCACCACTGTCACTTATCTATGTATTTTTAAATCTGCTGCAAAATGCTTTTGTTACATTAGTGTCCACAGGTATTAGAAGACACTGTCGTTGACGACGCAGTCTAACGATATTAGAATGTATAAGGTCTTGGTTACGCTCCCCTAGTTTCGAACGCGAAGTTCATACCTTGAAAAATTGGTACTGCGTTTGTTTTTGAGTGCGGTGTATCAAAATATGAGTTAGCTCGAGTACACGTTCCAATAGAACTTCTATCTAAGTAAAATACTATGAGAGACCTAAGTTTAATATAAGTTTGCTGGGTCCGGTTAGGTTGTCACCGTTGTTAAACCATGTCTGAAGTAATGGTCAAACGGTGCCATCCTGGGGTCGATTCTGTCTTCAGTAGAGTCAGACGAGAAGGGTGACTTGTCTGTCTATCTGTCTACGTCAATTTTCCCCTTGAAGCTCGTATCGCTTACGCAGGAGTTCATTTATATTAAAGATCAATAGCAAGCTAATCAATCAATCAAAACAGTCAAAAAATAGGTTTTTCTTTTTTACATGAGAAAAAGCATCTAAGTTGTCAAGTTTTTTTTGTTCTCAGTCTAAGAAGAACGCAAATGTTTACCCAGAATCGATGTGGCGAACGCGTTCATTCCCAGCGACATACGAGTAAATTGTTAACACACAGTTCGCTCCTTCGTTCGGCTATTGATAATGGATAATGGACCGAGGTTCGGTGCCGTTAACAACTATATTTTGATGATGATACAATGATTAGAAGTAATTCACAGTTGGGTCTCAACGACTCGCCGACGCGGCGAACGTTTGCCCGCTTCAGTCGCTAGATCCACAACAAAAAATCTTTCAGAACGGTAATGGACGGATTGAGCAAATGGTAAGAGAATTTTTAATACTGGTAATAACGTTTACGGCAAACACAGCTAAATGTTTACTTTTAATGTTTCGATATCATGCGTGTCCTTCATCGTTTAAGGCTTCGCGGCCGCTCCGGCGGCCGCTACAGTTTTTTTTGTTGCTGATGCCCATGCCACTTGACGAACTTATTATTACTATTCTTTACACATACGCGCTGATTTATCTATCGTGGCCTCGATGTTTCTGTGTTCGACGGTCCTTTTTTAGTTACGCTGTTGACTGTAGATATTATTGGCAGGCCAAAAGCACTGGCTATTCACTTCGTGCTATTTTCTCCTCTGTCTTTTCCGACAAACTTCAAATCATTGGCTGACTAGCGACCGGTCACGCGATGAGAAACAGCGTTCCGGCAACGTAGACCCAGATGCGCAGACTGTGCCGTTTGATTCGCCTTCGCCCTGCCTCATGCATACATACGCAGATCTATGTACACACAGACACAAAGATGGATATGAGTGACAGTCTTCGAGTTAGTTGGAGACGACGCATGACAAGGCGACCCTTTTCGGTTCTACAATGACAAGAGACCCTTTTACAATGGTTATTTCTCATAGCTAGAGACTGTGTCGTTCTGTGGCGCAGTAGCTAGTAAACGAACGCTATTTTTTCAAGACTAACCGATAATGGCAGTCGTTGTTGAATACAATTTTTTTTACCTTTGAGCTAAAATTAAAGCGTAGCTCAACCAGCTGTTTGTCTCTAACATTAATGTAAATAGTAGACTTTTAATTCATTTATTAAAACCAGGCCGCGAAGTTTGCATCCTGATCGAGATTAATTCAAAACGATATATAGAGACCTTTTGCATTCTATTCGTACCTTTGCCATTTCCATTTACAATTGCCATTTGCTCTCCCACGCACAATTTTAGCGTGCAGATAGATCTTCTTGCGATATCTTCTCGCAGGCTCTGCGCGGAGTCAGGATGATTGCTCTCAGTGAAGTTCGTGAAAGTGTCGTCAATGCGCGGGAAAGGCGAGTTTCTTTCTAAGTGCTCATCCAAATCAGATGGGAGAAAAGTCAGAAGTCTGCAGCCCTCGAATATGGATCCACGGAGCGCCGTTTGTGAGCGGCTATCGCCGCAGCAATTTCGACAAATTTCTTGCTCCTTCGCTTCCTCTCTGTCCGTCTGGCTCACAGATGACACGCCAACGTCTCATAGTGTCTTATCCATACTGGCCAGCCAGCCAGCCAGCCAGCCACCGTTTGCATGGTCTAATGCGTGTGCCGTTTTGCTGTTCACTGCCTGATGATCTGCCGCCGTCGCCGCTGCGGCCACAGCTGCGGCCACCGCCAGCGGAGTGGCGAAAAACACAAATCACCCTCGCAATCAACGGCGCGATAGTGACGGGCTTCCGCGAGCCAAGCAGTCTGGTCATGACGTAACGATTGATAACGAAGTACTGCCGATATATGAGAAATGCTCGCTTTCAATCTTCTATACATATATACAATTACAAAACTAATAATTCGGACCGCGGTAGCAGACCCCTGCTAGTAGCGATAATGGTCGTTGTGGCTCGAGTAGGCGTCTTTTGTGCCATTTGGTACTGTTGTTCTCGACGCCGGCATAACTGTCGTCGCTGTGTCAAAATAATGATGGCGTGAGTAGCTGAAAAACGGTATCAATCCATGATGGCAGAAGCTTGAGTAGGAAAGCGCTCGAACAGACCAAGAGGCGTTCATGTTCACAGCAAACGTTGACCAACTAAAACTCTGCCCAGATAGCCTTGCTTAGCTTTTCGAAGTCTTCGACACGGGCACGCATTCGGACGTTTTGTCTGATAGTCCATGTTAGCTGTCTGAGATGTTAAAAAGCAAAAACAAGTTGCATCAGTATAAAAATAGCTCGAAGTAGAACGGGCTTCAGACTAGTTTGAGGCATTTGGAGAAGCGATACATCAACAATGTCATGACTCTGCTGTATCGTTGTTCCAACAATATTAGACATACATGCTACATATGATATCGATTGTAGCGTTGTCGATGAGATCCTTTGGTCGAAGCAAAAAAATCAATCGCTGCTATGATTCGTGCATTTACCAGGTCTCTAAATTCAGCTCCCGGTCAGAATATTGTTACTTTTACAGTAGAGTATTTCGCATTGAACTGAATTTCTGAGAAATACTCTTTATTCTAAGCCAATCGACGCGCGGTTAGATTGCCGAAGCTTGTTCCACCCAGAAGAAGAAGAAGAAAGACACCAATTGTTTCGGACTTTGCACCAATGTCACCAAAAGGAACATGAAAAAAGATCCCTTACCCTATAGCGAAGTCAGATTTTTCATTATACATTCAGTAATTACCAGATGACTTTCTTTCTGTATAGCATAGTTAGTTGTAAATGTTCGACGAGCTTGGATGTGGGGCGTTAGCACTTACATGATACTATGTTCTGCGGACCTCAACATTCACTATCTGTCTTCTGTTATCCAGATGAACACGACACAAGCAGCAGCGATTTCGAATGCAACCTAAAAGGATCAAAAAAGCCACGCAAAGCAAGAACAGCCTTTACGGATCATCAGTTAAAAACCCTTGAGAAGAGCTTTGAAAAGCAGAAGTATCTGAGTGTACAAGACCGAATGGAGTTGGCAAATCGACTGAACTTAACGGATACTCAAGTGAAAACTTGGTACCAAAACAGGAGGTAGGTACTGCTGTTCAAGGTTTTTCTACTAAAATTAAAAACAAGAAAGACGATTTTTGTTGACGTTAATTAATGCAGACGAAAGCACATCGCCATACAAACAAACTATTAAATCCGACATCTTCTGATTTATTTTCTGCCAAGAGGCCATGTGTGGAAAATTAAAGACAGTTTTTGAATTATCTACTGCCAAACCTTGTGTGTCCTGTTAAGTGAACACATGTTTTATTTCAGAACTAAGTGGAAGCGTCAAGCGATGTTTGGCCTTGATTTCCTGCCAATTGCCGCTCGTCAGATGCTGCTCACTGGGCAGGCGCCGCCCCCTAGCGGACCTACGCCTCCCGGAACACTCTTTCCTCAACCAGGAACACCCCAGCTATCAGCTCACTTGCCGAATGTGCCTGGCGTCCCGCTAGGCGCACTGCAGTCGCTCCATACATCGCCCGCCGCTCTGCACCATCAGCTGGAACAATTGTACCAGGGCGGACACGCCGGGGATAATAAACAGATTCAAACTATCCTACAGGACGCGGCTCAGAGAGCGCTTCTATTAGCCCAGATGGCGTCGTCGATACCCCCATCCGTGCCTACGGCTGCAGTGTTGTCTACTGGAACAACTTCTGTGGCAGCAAACATTTCCGAGCGTGGCGCAGACGATGTCAGCGACGAAGACTACAACAATGAAGGAGATGATGATCACGATGACGATGATTTACGCTGTAACCAAACGGATCACGAAGACGGTGCACAAGTGATGCAGATGCATCATGAAGAAAAAAAGCGTCAGCGATTGGACGCAATGAAGACAGAACGATTTTTATCAGAGAAAAATAATAGTCACACACAGGGGGATGATATCAGTGGCACAACAGATGAGATTGATGTTGAGTCGAGTGAGGGTTATGAGAGGGGGCAGAAGAACTAATTTCAGAAAGCACAACAGAAGCGGTATAAATGCATAGTAGGTTGAACGGTGAAGGCAGACTCAGGGATGATAACTGTGTCTATGTGGTTGGCGGAGCAAAAATGAGATTAAAGTGAGTGCGGTCAATTAAGCGGGGCTGATTTTGTTCGAATGCCGGAAAACAAATAGATAAAGACCGACTCTGTTTAAAAAATATATAAAATAAAAAATTTACTTTTTTGCTGTCCTAGGCTTCCACGACGGGTGTAGTAATGCACTAACGGGCATGTTATTAAAACGTGTACTCTAAGGTACACGAAAATTGTCTTTGACAGAAGATCAAGGCTCAAAATATGTTTTATGCAATTAATTCAACTGAGAACTAGATGTAAAGGAGAAACACGGTCTGTTCGTTATCATGCTATGTTGGGTAATTTATTTATCGTACCATCACATCACTACTACTTAGAGTGGACTATTTTAATAATATTGTTAATTATTAAATGAACGAACGAACGAAGCTAGATTACGAAGCGAACTATGAGGAATCGTGTGTGAGCTTCGAAATCTGTATATATTTTGTAGATAAACAATTTGCAGAAAATAATGTTCAGGCTGCTAAGTTGTATATTGCAACTCTTATATAAATAGGTAAACATATATAATTAAACAAATCAATCAATGGCCTGACAATCTGTATTCTTAAGGACACTCTTCCTTTGGGAAGAACGATAATAAAACCAAGTGCATATATAATTGCTGTACATTTTTTTCTATTTAGAGACGTATTTAGTAAACTGCATATGTATATATGCGTGTGTGTAAAAAGCACGATAATCGGTGCGCCCCAGTCTTGTCTGTTCGAGAATAGGCGAACAGAAAGTCCTGGCTGGCGCTAAAGCTCTATCACCCGCGCGTCGTCTACACGGGCTCAATATGTTCGGGCCGTACCTTGTCGTAAACGGCCTCATCGATGGGCCATGGCTAGCGACCAGCCCTGGTCCTGCACGGCGTCCGCGAAGATCCTTCTTTCCCAGCACAAAAGTCCCAACAAAGAAGAGGTGTGCTTTCGTCTAAGAAGACTTTGCCCACAGCGTATACATTATTTTTGCGCTACTCTTTTCTTCTCCTCTCTATGTTGAGTAGGTAGCGTTTAGCTCGTTCTAGCGAGCAGATTCCTAAGCTCGAGTGGTGAAAGTGCAGACTTGAGGTCACTGGCAGAGGTTTTACGGTTATACGTAGCATCAGAAAGGCCTGATACAAACTCCTTTGAATGCTGCGTTAACGAGTGTCGCCAGTTAACGCATCCTTACGTCAGTGCGCTGTGTCTAGCTAGGCTAGTTGTACTTGTAACTGACCACGCGAAACCATAATACTTTAGCAGGCCACTATAGCTCATTCTAGAAGCTTACGTTAATTCCAGCCGAGTGTATACCACCCCTTAAACCTACGAAAATATAACTGCAGTCGCATAAGATTGGTTCTTCTAGGTTAGTCCTACTAAAGGTAAGATGCACGCCCGTACAGCAAATCTGTTCATATGAAGCGATATCATCTGCTTTTATTATCTATACATATGTTTCGTTTGTTTATGAACTGGATAAATATCAACACAAAATCGACATTGAGCTTTACATTGTATGCGATACCGAGCTGCCAACTAACCACTATTCAATTTTTACTTGAGATCTTAGCTACTAGCTAGAGAAAATTCGGAACGCCACACCGAAGAATCCTAAATACAGAAAACATTATCATACTTCAACGATGCAAAACCCATAGTCAACAACTTAGTAGGCAACCTTGGCGAAATATTTACCATAGCTCATTCAGTGTTTGGGCTATGATCTCGTTTACTTAGCAGCTTAATAGAAGTTTAGAGATCGTACGAGACGTAAACGCTTTACTGTGTTCATTTGTATAGCGAAGCCTCAGCAATTGCTAGCTAAACAAAAATAGGTCTAAATAATAACTATAGTCATTTAGCACACACAGGAACATAAATCCGTTAGAAATTCTGTGCTGTCATGAGATCCGCGTAGCGTACTCTTTTATCTCCGCCTTTTGTTGTCCTAGAACGGTTGTCACGCTATAGTTGTACCTTACGTCATTTATTAATCGGTGACTTGATACGTGAACAATTTGTTTGCATTTATTTGTAATTGACAGTGCGTGCTTGGAAAGGCATGTCTGATTACCGCTTCACACATCTGACCGGAAGGGTCAGTCACCTGAACCAACGTAAGCCCTTTTACTAGCCACAGGTAAACCCAATATAGTTCAAGTTCTCGTAAACCTCCAAAGACCGCCTGTACAGACACGGCATTACTAAGCTATAAAAATTATGAGGGCCTTAGGCGACTTAGTATCAGGAAATGTATAAAGAAAGTTACTACGACGTGTTTTTTCAGAGATGTACAAAGGCCCATTCTGCAAAAATTAATCAGGTGTTTTTGTCAACAGTTAATGTGTTGTTTCTTTCCCGGTCTGAACAGCTCGAACCCATTTATCTGGCAACGACATTGATGCGGATTTGTACGCCCGCAAACTTCTTCGAAACTCTGCGCCATCACTTTGCAGCGTAGTAGATGAGCCCGTCACACGGTATGCACGGTTGTTTTTATTATTATCGTACACAAGGTGGCTAGACAAGCTAATTTAAAAAAAAAACAAACTAGAGAAGGTGAAACGTAGATGATTCCCGAAAACAGCTTTCAAAATATGTATTCGTAAGCTAAGGCATCAACTTTGCTTAAGATTTCTGTTGAATTTCCTCGACCGGCTTTTTTTTGCATTTTGAGAAAGCCATACGGCGGCAGATTCGGGAACGCGAAGGTCGAAGCAGACCGGGTATTGAATTTATCTGTAACTAACAAATGGCAACGTGTGAACAACCTATTATCATTGTGCAGGGCTACCAAAGCTTGTTGTTAATATGACATAGCTCGAAGCCATTATGCGCGTCTCCACGAAAACGACCACCAAAAACGGCTGTTTTCTTCTTTTTAACTAAATCTTGAAGCTTCCTTTAGTCCATGCTCCCATATCAACCGATATTTCGACGATTGTGTTCTTATTCCGTCACGTCACGTCATCTATGATGGCGGGCTGTAGCGAGTCCGGATTCCTCTCCAGTTTGTAGAGGTTCCGCTAAAACAGTTGTTGGCGGATTTGCATTTCCCATAAATTCAGGTCTCTCGGCCCAATTTCGCCGCGGGTCTTCTTGCTTTCAAGTGACCTTTCAAAATAGTCCAAAACTTAACCTATTCACTGCCAGCTATAAAGACGAGTATGGGGCCAGAAGCTCGATTCGAGGGTTGAACGACGGCCTGCTGCGCGTTCATTTTATTACTTCTTTTTTTGGTTTGGTTTGAAGAAAACTCCATGGTAAAAACCTCATATGCAAACAAATGCGTTTAAAAATACACTAAACTTTCCAGATGATTTAAAGGAATAGCAGTAGTAGGTTACTGGGTTACGCACTCTAATTTTGTACACTATGTACTACTGCGGCACCGAAGACCATGTTTGAAGGTGTCAACGAGCTAATGCTGGTGCTATCGCAAGACGACAGCGCTCCTAGTGCGGCCGGTTATCGAATTTTGGGTAGCAAAATAGTTGCATTAAAGGCATTCGGTGAGCTCTATACGCACATTTGTTCAACTGTAACATGTTAGGGTGTTTTCTAACAATTTTGTGTCGAGGGGAAACCTACGCCTACCATAAGTTCTTATAAGAATTAGGTTCGAGCACAGCCACTGCAATTCCCAGTCACGCAGTAAGTCGAAGACATAGTCGAGAGCTTGTAGCTGTTAATTACAACATTTGAGGTAACGCAGCTGTGTGTCAGTTGCGAGGTTGTATAACTTGTTTTCATAGATTTTCTGCGGAGTACAATAGTATACGGTTCTGAATGACAGCATGGGCAGTACGCTTTTTTCGTCCGTTCACCAAAGTAGGTTCAGCCCAGCGGTGGGCGGCAATAAGCGAACGTCGGTTCTTGAAAGTGGGCGCTATTTTGGATCTTCCCTATTATCACCCACAACTGCAGTAGGAG
The DNA here is from genome assembly GCF_002532875.2 of Varroa jacobsoni. Classification (NCBI taxonomy): domain Eukaryota; kingdom Metazoa; phylum Arthropoda; class Arachnida; order Mesostigmata; family Varroidae; genus Varroa; species Varroa jacobsoni. The sequence continues at coordinate 63,502 of NW_019214158.1, read as the reverse complement.
ACTTCCGCGAAAGGCAACAGAACATGCACCATGGTCGCTATCAGACTGCGTTGCCGGATGTTAACAACAGGTATACAATTACTAGGATTGCAAACCGCACAATGCAAGTTACACACACTATAAAATGGAAGGAAATTACAAACTTACAGCTAGATACTTGGGGGATTGAAGAAAATTAGGGACGATATTTTTTATATGTGCCATTTCGGATGGCTTGAGACTACGATGAAATTAGATATCGCAGATATCCTCAGAGAAAACGTACTTCGGTTCCACGAACTGACATGTAGCCTACGTCTTACGGAAATTCCAATAGTAAAAGTTGTAGTTTAGTAAATGTTAGCTTTTCTAGCTTTATGAGGAAATCAAGTGTGCCTTGCGTAATAAATTGTGTAGATAAGTTTTCATTCAATTTAATCACCGCTGTAATTACATGTTTAAGTTATGCAGGTCAATCGCTGTTACTGAACTTAAAAAAGAACTACATAGAAATAAGCCAATAACTGTTTGTAAAACGATGTTTATATTCGGTAGTGACCGCTGCAGGTCTTCAACAACGTTGTACTCGAGCGGTCTAGAAAACTCTTTTCGGCCGTATGTCACTACCCGAAGTGTCGATGTTCGAACCTGTCCTGGAAGGCCAAAGGTTAGCAATACCTTTTAGTAAGAGCTGCTGCCTAGGCAACAGAACAGAGCACATTTATTTGATGGAATTTCTAAAAATACACATCAGAATTCTGTGTTGGCACGATATAATCTGTCAAATCGGCCAGTCGAAAGCCCGTTGAAACAAAGAAAATATTTGTAGCAGTTAACTACTTAGTCACTAGTGATTATGGAGATAACCGAAAACGTTGTCCACGTATACATGAAAACGTAATGCAGCAATAAAAACGTTATGAAAATAATCTTTGTTCCTTATTGATTGTCTTCTATTTTGCACAGGTATTCCAACCATCGCACGTTACTTCGGTAGTCACAAACTGTCCCAAATGCTTTAACGGCAAACAGTGTACAATCCAGGTGGGTAGAGACCCATTATGCCCACAGATCGTTACGATAACTAAATATTATTACGGGCCATCAAAGCTAGCCTCAAAAAAAGGCCATATCCTCAGCACCTATATATTTGGCTGTTTCAACACCTGACCAAATAATCGTTTTAATTAAAAGCGAGGAAGGCAATAAAAATAATGGCAAAGGCCTCAGTGAAGCGGGGTAGGATACATGAACCACTGATATCAGCTGTAAATATCAACCTGATAATAACTCTGTTGTCTACAGGTGTTATGTCCCCATGTTCTGGAGCGCTGCAATACATTCGGTGGTGCGTTTAAGGAACAGCTCTTTGGTCAGTACCGCGACGTGGATATGGAAAAGCAATTC